>NC_069499.1:759910657-760028157 GCF_027579735.1 Bombina bombina | reverse complement strand
GAGCTCCAGTCCGACTCAGACGCCAGCAAGGTGGAGGTGGAGTACTGGTTTGGGCTGGTATCATCAAAGATGAGCTTGCGGGGCCTTTTCGGGTTGAGGATGGAGTCAAGCTCAACTCCCAGTCCTACTGCCAGTTTCTGGAAGACACCTTCTTCAAGCAGTGGTACAGGAAGAAGTCTGCATCCTTCAAGAAAAACATGATTTTCATGCAGGACAATGCTCCATCACACTCGTCCAAGTACTCCACAGCGTGGCTGGCAAGAAAGGGTATAAAAGAAGAAAATCTAATGACATGGCCTCCTTGTTCACCTGATCTGAACCCCATTAAGAACCTGTGGTCCATCATCAAATGTGAGATTTACAAGGAGGGAAAACAGTACACCTCTCTGAACAGTGTCTGGGAGGCTGTGGTTGCTGCTGCACGCAATGTTGATGGTGAACAGATCAAAACACTGACAGAATCCATGGATGGCAGGCTTTTGAGTGTCCTTGCAAAGAAAGGTGGCTATATTGGTCACTGATTTGTTTTTGTTTTGTTTTTGAATGTCAGAAATGTATATTTGTGAATGTTAAGATGTTATATTGGTTTCACTGGTAAAAATAAATAATTGAAATGGGTATATATTTGTTTTTTGTTAAGTTGCCTAATAATTATGCACAGTAATAGTCACCTGCACACACAGATATCCCCCTAAAATAGCTAAAACTAAAAACAAACTAAAAACTACTTCCAAAAATATTCAGCTTTGATATTAATGAGTTTTTTGGGTTCATTGAGAACATGGTTGTTGTTCAATAATAAAATTAATCCTCAAAAATACAACTTGCCTTATAATTCTGCACTCCTTGTACTTATCTATACCTATCTGTAGTAATAGATACACAGGTATAGATATTTGGAGATATATATAGAAATATGTATTTACAATAACAAGGACATTGTTCTGTATGTGGAGAATATTGGAATGTGAAATATTCAGAATTCATGCTGGGCTTAGAGCACTTAAATAAATGTGATCAAGTGAGAGCATGGGTGTTAGGTTTTTTGCAGTTTTCACTCTCCATTGAAGGCAAAGAGATTGATATTCAAAACCTTGCAAGAATGGAAAGAAATCACGCAAAATCTTTGTGATATTTTTTAGACCTTGTATTGTAATGTAGGAGTTTCTGGTTCAAATAAAGAACATTACATAGCAACATAAACATGTCTCAAGATTTGTGTTACATTTTTTTTAAGGGCCTCACCATATGACAATACTTCTTAGAATATTTTGCCTGAGCAGCAAGGTTTTGAATATCAGGCCCTATGGGAGAATAATACGTCCAACTCTTTGCGCGTGCAAAATCTTCGCTGGCGCACCAACTTTTTACTTTCAACTCATAATGCAAGCATAATCCAATGCAAGCAAAAAGCCTCCATCTAGCAATGTTAACACGCGAGAAAAAGGACAAAATAGCAGTCCACTCATAATCTAGCCCAAATTTGTTGGCCATTGGGCACAGTGTAGAGACTGCATTTATCTCCCTCTCACATAATGCAAAGGGCTGGTTCAATCTTTGGCAGTAGGGACATTAAAAAATATATATTGTTCAATTTGCCTTTTTAATTTTGCATAGGTATTAACTTATACAACTAACCATGGGTGGTTTTTTAGATTGAAAAAGGGGAAAATATTTGAAAAAGATCATTTTGGCTGCAGAAACAGCCACCTATTTACTATAGAAAGGCTATGTAATCAAGAGGTAGTGGTAGTGAGGGTAGAAGAAAACACAAAGGCCATTTGAAAAAGTGTCCCTGCAGTAACTTCGAATACAGAAAACTTAATAGCTGATTACCTGAGTACATTATCCCTTTAAGCAAGTTATTTGCTAAGAATTAACTGTTCTCTGGGTACTGAGGATTTCTTGTTTCCCCACAATATTCCTTTAAATGAATGTTTTCAGCACCTTCTGAAAAGCCCTCAAAATACCTTAAAAAACTAACTTTGTGGCTCCTGTTTCTTTGTGAATAGTTCCAAAACTCTCCCACCTGCTGCCTAATTGGTACTGACTGATGGCCAATCAGCCTTTTCTGATAACGTCTCTACTGTGGCCTCTCCCCAGCGCTGCATCTCCATGTTGCCTGCATGTCTTCTCAGCACCTCCACACCGACGTAACGGCTCTTCATCTTCACTTAGGGCCAGTGCTCTATCTTTACAGTTGCATGCCCAGCCTACTATAGTGAGTGAATATTGATACAACATTCACTCACTATCTTTTACTCACCACAGTGAAATTTCTACTCACCCAGGGTTAGTGGACGAGTGAAAATGTTTAGCCCTGGTGCTAAATATTGTCTACTTATTCTTTTTTTTTACCATTACTCCACTTGTTATCTAGGCCAGAATGTTTAATGTACCCTTTTAATATCACGGAAGGTATGTAGTGAGAAAAAAAGGATAATTCTTCTAAACTGAATATAAATGTAACTGATTAATAGTGATGTCGCGAACCTAAAATTTTCAGTTCGCGAACGGCGGACTCGAACTTCCGGTATTGTTCCCGAACCCGTGAACCGCGCGAATCGCCATTGAATTCAATAGGCAGGCGAACTTTAAAACCTACAAGGACTCTTTCTGGCCACAATAGTGATGGAAAAGTTGTTTCAAGGGTACTAACACCTGGACTGTCGCATGCTGGAGGGGGATCCCTGGCAAAACTCCCATGGAAAATTACATAGTTTATGCAGAGTCTGCTTTTAAGCCATAATGGGTCTAAATCAACTAACATTCCCAAAGTGGCTGTCTCAAAACATCCCGGACAGAAGATAGATTGATAGATAGGATAGATAGATATACATAGATTGATAGTTAGATAGAATAGATAGAAGAGAAATAGATAGATTTGTTAGATATATAATTACCCTAATAAAGTCTAATAATTAAACATGCGTTCTTGGACCCAACTAGCTTGTGTTAATTAGTACTTTTCTTAGCACTTTAATCCCTGTCCCCCCCCCCCCCCCCCTATCGGGGGTGTTCTATATGGCCTGCCAGATTACCCTGAAAAATTATAATAATAAGACATGCGGTCTGCTACCTATTTTAACTAGGTTGTGTTTTAAGTACTACCATTCTTAGCACTTTAATCTCTGTAACTCCCCCTATTTGGTGAGGTCTATATGGCCTGGATGATTACCCATACAAAATATAATAATAAGACATCTGCTCTTGGTCTGCGACCCATGGTAACTATGTTGTGTTAATTAGTAATGTCCTTCGCATTTTAATAGCTGTTACTCATACTCACCCTATCGGTGGAGGTCTATATGGCCTGCATGATTACCCTTACAAAATATAACAACCAAACATATGCTCTGGGACCCATGGTAAGTAGGTTGTGTTAAGTAGTACTGTTCTTTGCAGTTTAATACCTGTTACAACACCAAATGGTGGCAGGTCTATCTGGCCTTCATGATTAGCTGCACCCAAACCCAAAAAAAAAGCCGAGTGGTCTTAGACTAACACCCATGGCTAACTCGGTTGTTTCAATTAGTACTATTCTTAGCACTTTCATCCCTGTTACGGGTGGTCTACATGGCCATCATGATTAGCCGAACAAAATACTACAATCCAACCTTTGCTCAGTCTTCATAGGCCCTTCATTGTCTGTATTTTGATAGTACAGTTCTTATTATTTTTATAGCTGATACAACACCGAATGGTGGCAGCTCTATATGGCCTGCATGATTAGCCGCACCCAATACAAAAATAAATCCAAGCGGTCTTGGATTAACACCCATGGCTAACTCTGTTGTTTCAAGTAGTACTATTCTTAGCACTTTCATCTCATCATCCCTGTTACTTCCAGGACTCTCAGTGGTGGTGGTCTACATGGCCATCATGATTAGCCTAACCAAATACTACAATCCAACCTTGGCTCAATCTTCCTAAGGCCCTTCATTGGCTGTATTTTGGTAGTACTGTTCTTATTAGTTTAATAGCTGATACGACACCGAATGTTGGCAGCTCTATTCACTGGCACCAGCAAACTGAGGATTCACAACAACTATTACCAACAATTTAAATTTTTAATTATTAAGAATACTGTCACAACAACTATGATTGGTGTAAATATTTTTCAAGTAGGCCTGGCACACAGGCTTGGAAGGCAGTAGAAAAGTGCAATTCTAGGGCACGAGCAAACTGAGGATTAAGATCAACACTAAAATAAATTTTTATTTAAATTACTAACTATACTGTCTGTGACAACAATTATGATTGGTGTAAATAGTTGGCTAGACGGCCTGGCACAAAAGGCTAGCAGTGGCAGGCAGGAGGTAAATGAAATTCAATGGCACTAAAAGACTGAATATTTGCAGTCCAAAAAATTATGATTTTTTTTTTTAATTACTGTTACAAGAATTGTGATTGGTGCCACTAATTGGCTACTTGGGCCTGGCAGACAGGCTGGCAGATATGAGTCGTGGATGGTAGGTAGGGCAGCAATTTAACACAGTATGCTGTGTAAGTGACAAAAACACAGGACTGATAGAAAATTAAGTTAGATTACACTAGCAAAATATTTTAAAATTTTAGATTTTAATATTAAAATTATGTTAAGAAGTGCAATGCACATATGACTCTATGAGTGGTCCGGCTGCTACGTAGGGCAGCAATTATAACAACAGTATGCTGTGTAAGTCAGATAGACAGTTAGACATAGGCCTGATAGAAAATACAATTAGATTACACTAGCATAATGATTTAAAGACTTTTTTTGGAAATTTTAAGAAAAAGGTTAAGCACATACATATGAGTCGTGGCTGATAGCCTTGGAAGGGCAGCTATTAAAAACAGTAGGCTCTGTAAGTCGGATACACACACGCCTGATAGAAAATACTATTAGATTACACTAGAAAAATTATTGAAATTATTTTTTTTGGGGGGGAATTAAAAAAAGGTTAAACACATATGAGTCGTGGCTCATAGACTAGGGAGGGCAGCAAGTAAACACAGTAGGCTCTCTATGTCAGCAAAACACACAGGCCGGATAGAAAATTATATTAGATTACACTAGCAAACCAATTTAAACTTTTTTTTTTTTTATATTAAAATTAAGGGGAAGAAGAATAGATATGAGTGCTGGGTGGCTGCCTGGCACAGACCAATTAACCAAAAGACTGAAACAAATGAGGTATATTAATGGTATATTAATGCTTGCTGAGTGAGCCTGACAGACACAGGCATGATAGTAAATGTAATTAGATTACACTAGCAAAATATTTTTTTGTGTTTTTTTTTTTTTTTTTAAATTTAAAATAATGTTATAAACGGATATTAACACTGGTGGCTGCTGGCTGGCACAGAGCAATGAACCAGAGTATATGCTGTGTGACACTGGCCTGATAGAAAATTAAAAAAAATTAGACTAGAAAAATAATTAAATTTTTGGGTTAGTTAAATTTAAACTAATGTTGTTAGGGAGATATCAGTGGTGGCAGTAATCACAGCATATGCTGTGAGCCTTAAACACACAGCTGAAAGCCAGGCAAATGCTAATAAAAAAAAATAGAAAAAAAAAAAAACGGCACGAAATATAGCCCTAAAAAGGGCTTTTTTGGGGTGCTGTGCTTGCAGCAGAGATGAGTGGAGTCCTTCTGGACTGTAAATACACTAGCCTAGCTATGTTTTTCCTATTAATGTCAGGAGCAAAAACACAACACGTCCTCTCATTAAAAAAGCAAGGTCGTTATGAGTCTAAAATGGCGGATTCCGAGTAGCTGGGAGTGTCTGTGAGGGAGTGTCTGATGTTGATTGGCTCTAATGTGTCAGGCGGCTGTGACATAAAGGGTCAAAGTTTCCACAATGATGACACATAGGGGCGGATCGAACATCGCCATGTGTTCGCCCACAAACGCGAACCCGAACAAGCTATGTTCGCTGTGAACCGTTCGCGGGCGAACAGTTCGGGACATCACTACTGATTAAACCTTTAATTATCAAAGAGGGCAGCAAAGCATTGCATCTCATACTGTTTCAGCCATGTCTGGCAGTTAACCCCTTAACGACACGCGTCGTACAGGGTACGTCTTGCACAAACTGGTCTTTAAAGACCAGCGACGTACCCTGTACGACGTTGGGGTTGAAAGCGGCTGGAAGCAATCCTGATCGCTTCCAGCCGCTTTCCGGTTATTGTAGTGATACCTCGATATCGAGGCATCACTGCAATAACATTTTTCCCCATCCGATGCAGAGAGAGCCACTCTGTGGCCCTCTCTGCACCGGACATCAATGCCGCGATCGTTGGTGGGAGCAGACGTGGGAGGCGGGTGGGCGGCGATCGATGGCTTACCGGTGGGCGGGATCATGGGCGGGATTGCTGGGGGGCGCGCACGGACGCGCGCGCGTGCACAGGGGAGGCGGGCGGGCGCGTGCATGGGGAGGGAGCGGGTGGGAACCGTTACACTATGGAACAGTGTGGTTTCTATTTAGAGGGAGAGAGGGGGAATAAATGTTAATCAAAGTGATCTGGGAGGGGGTGGGGGTTTAGTCTTGGGGGGGGGAAGCTACACTACAGAAAAAGTGGGGAAAAAATAAAAAAATATACATTTTTTTTATAGACTGGGTACTGGCAGACAGCTGCCAGTACCCAAGATGGCTCCGAGTCCCAATAATGTAGAGGGGGAGGGTTAGAGAGCTGTTTGGGGGGGGATCAGGGAGGTTTGGGGCTAAGAGGGATCCTACACAGCAGCATATGTAAATATGCTCCAAAAAAAAAACAAAAAAAAAAAAGGATACCTTTTATTTTAGTACTGGCAGACTTTCTGCCAGTACTTAAGATGGCGGGGACAATTGTGGGGTGGGGGAGGGAAGAGAGCTGTTTGGGAGGGATCAGGGGGTCTGATGTGTCAGGTGGGAGGCTGATCTCTACACTAAAGCTAAAATTAACCCTGCAAGCTCCCTACAAGATCCCTAATTAACCCCTTCACTGCTAGCCATAATACACGTGTGATGTGCAGCGGAATTTAGCAGCCTTCTAATTACCAAAAAGCATTGCCAAAGCCATATATGTCTGCTATTTCTGAACAAAGGGGATACCAGAGAAGCATTTACAACCATTTGTGCCATAATTGCACAAGCTGTTTGTAAATAATTTCAGTGAGAAACCTAAAATTGCGGAAAAAAAATATGTTTTTTTTAAATTTGATCGCATTTGGCGGTGAAATGGTGGCATTAAATATACCAAAATGGGCCTAGATCAATACTTTGGGTTGTCTACTACACTACACTAAAGCTAAAATTAACTCTACAAGCTCCCTACATGCTCCCTAATTAACCCCTTCACTGCTGGGCATAAAACACGTGTGGTGCGCAGTGGCATTTAGCAGCCTTCTAATTACCAAAAAGCAACGCCAAAGCCATATAAGTCTGCTATTTCTGAACAAAGGGGATCCCAGAGAAGCACTTACAACCATTTATGCCATAATTGCACAAGTTGTTTGTAAATAATTTCTGTGAGAAACCTAAAGTTTGTGAAAAAATTTGTGAAAAAGTGAACATTTTTTTTTATTTGGTCGCATTTGGCGGTGAAATGGTGGCATGAAATATACCAAAATGGGCCTAGATCAATACTTTGGGATGTCTTCTAAAAAAATATATGTACATGTCAAGGGATATTTAGGTATTCCTGACAGATATCAGGGTTCCAATGTAACTAGCGCTCATTTTGAAAAAAAGTGGTTTTGAAATAGCAAAGTGCTACTTGTATTTATTGCCCTATAACTTGCAAATAAAGCAAAGAACATGTTAACATTGGGTATTTCTAAACTCAGGACAAATTTTAGAAACTATTTAGCATGGTTGTTTTTTGGTGGTTGTAGATAAGATATGTTGAAAATAATGGTATCTTTAGAAAGTCCATTTAGTGGCGAGAAAAACAGTATATAATATGTGTGGGTACAGTAAATGAGTAAGAGGAAAATTACAGCTAAACACAAACACCGCAGAAATGTAAAAATAGCCCTGGTCCTTAAGGGAAAGAAATTGAAAAATGGCCTTGTCCTTAAGGGGTTAAAGGGACATGAAACACAAATTTTTTCTTTCATGATTCAGACAGAGAATACAATTTTAAACAACTTTCTAATTTACTTCTATTATCTAATTTGTTTCATTCTCTGCTCCTGAGCTTGCCTAGATAAACATTTCAGCAAAGGATAACAAGAGAAGGAAGCACATTAAATAATAGAAGTAAATTGGAAAGTTGTTTAAAATTGTATTCTCTATCTGAATCATGAAAGAAAATGTTTGGGTTTCATGTCCCTTTAAGGTGTTAAAATTATTGATAGTTTATTTTGGGCAAGTGGGCCACATTTATCTAACAAAAAATACATGAATCTCTAAAAGTGTGCTGAAGGTAATGTTATTATCAGTGAGTTTGCTTTATATCATCTACTTAAGATAAACATGTTCTCTGAGTAATCTAATAAACCCTTGACTCGGTTTTCTAAGCGAGATAAATGTAAAGGGAAAAAATAAGAAAGGAAAGTGGCAGATATGTTTAGTTTTGCATTTCATGGACCTATATTATTACAATAAATAAAAAAATAAAAGATATAAAGCTGTATTGAATGTCCATTTGTATAATAATACTAATATAATTGTGTGATTATTTTAATCTAGGATTTATAAGGGAGGTCCTCAGACATTATGTAGAAAAACAAAAGATGATGACTCTGTCAGCAAAAAGTCAAAGAGATAGAGGGAAGGTTTGTCATCTTCAGATTTAATTAAAACAATGCAAAGCTTTTAAAAAACGTCCCCACATTTTGTTAGATGATACCAGTTTGAGAGCGTGTGCCCACTGTAATTACTGATATTCAAGCTTCATTATACATATATTGATTCTATGAAGTGATTCTGGGGCCTACCTGAATCTAATTCAGAAACAAAGGCCACACCTCTGGGCAGCTCAGTCATCCATTGGACTGCATTGGCTCCACCCATGACATTCCTTGACACCCACTGCTCACTTTGGTCCCACCCTCAATCCACCTTAGTTCCATCCCAGGCCACTCACCATCACCCCAGGACTACAAAGATTCTGTCCCTGGTCTTCTGGTCTCAGGGACCCAAGTTAAGGAGTTACCAGTATAATATAATAATTATCTTAACCTAAACATAAAGGGCCAAATTACGAGTGGAGTGCAAAGTTTGCGCGCAAGCGATAAGGGGTTTAAACACAATCGATTCATAGGCTTCATAGGCGAAGCTACTGGTGGTGTAGCCAGTGAGGTAGCACCGCCCGAGTGTAGGAGGTGGCCTAATCAAGTAGCACAGCAGTAGACTTTGCTGAAGCAGGGCAGGGACCTTGCACTAGTAACAGTAGACGCTGGACAGATAGCTCAGCATGCTTAGGCACTGTGGCTGAGCTCTGTAGCAACCCAAGGGTTGCAGGTTCGATCCCCGGCGAGGTCCACTCAGCCTTTCATCCTTCCGAGGTTGATGAAATCAGCCGTGCCTTGAGACCCTTACGGGTGATTAGCTGTGCTTTACGAGTACCCAGTACATACATACATACATTTAACCCCTTAATGACCTACGTCATACCCTGTACAACTCTGGTCGTTATGCCCTTAAGGAGCAGCGATGTACCCTGTATGTCACTGCAGTCCTGGGATTTTCTCTGCCGTAATCTCGCTCAAAATTGTAAGATTACGCTATTTCTGCATGCCCCACCAGTCGGGCACTGCAGAAATAGATTTGCAGAGAGGGCCACTCTGTGGCCCTCTCTGCATCGGACAGCGGTGGTGCCGATCGTTGGTGGGTGGGAGGCTAAGGAGGAAGGCGGGAAAACAGCCCATCGCTGTCCGATGCAGATAGGGTGACTCTGTGGCCCTCTCTGCATCTGACAGCGGTGGTGCCGATGGTTGTGGGTGGGAGGCTAAGGAGGGAGGCGGGAAAATGGCCCATCACTGTAGGAGGCGGGAGAAGCGCGGGAGCGGGTGGGTCCCCTACGTCACGCTACAGGAAAGCCCAAAAAAAAATAAAAACACCTGCGTCATTTAGGTGAAAGGAGGGAGGTAGGGGCAATGAGGGGGATCCTATGTGGGATCCGTTGCCATAAAGAGATCAGGAAGGGGGTAGGGTATTGAGGGGGCAGCTACACTACAGAAAAAAAAGATTATTTTTCATTTTTGTAGCAAACAGCAAACAGGGTACTGGCAGACAGCTGCCAGTACCTAAGATGGCTGCCAATAGGTAGATGGGGGAGGGTTAGAGAGCTATTTGGGGGGGGATCAGGGAGGTTGGGGGCTAAGGGGGGATCCAACATAAAATAAAAATAAAAAATTATGTATAAAAAGTCTTTTATTTTAGTACTAGCAGACTTTCTGACGGCGGTGACAATTGTGAGGTGGGGGAGGGAAGAAAACTGTTTGAGAGGGGTCAGGGAGGGACCAGGGGGTGGGATGTGTCAGGTGGGAGAGTAACCTATACACTAAAGCTAAAATTAACCCTACATGCTACCTAATTAACCACTTCACTGCTGGGCATAATTACCAAAAAGCAATGCTAAAGTCATAAATGTCTGCTATTTCTGAACAAAGGGGATCCCAGAGAAGCATTAACAACCATTTGTACCATGATTGCACAGCTGTTTGTAAATAATTTCAGTGAGAAACCTAAAATTGTGAAAAAAATTTTTTATTTGATCGCATTTGGCGGTGAAATGGTGGCATGAAATATACCAAAATGGGCCTAGATCAAAACTTTGGGTTGTCTACTAAAAAAAAATATATATAGTTTTGATAGGTAAATAAAACAAAGGTTCTATTTCTGTTTAAATGTAGTGATGGCAAAAATGCTACAAATGCTCTGGTCTTTTGGGGAAGTTTTTGTCTACAATGCCCAGTCCTTAAGGGGTTAATTTTTCAATACCTGCACACAGTCACAGAAGTGTAATGTTGTAGTGGGTGGAGCAATGCCGTGTGTGGGACTGTGTGCGTATGGATCTTCTAAAGCATAGCTGAGTAAAGTATGCCACTTTCAGCTGCACTGTTTTCCTAGATCTCCCAGCGCATTCAGACTGAGAGATCTCTCCTGCTTTGCCCTCCCCCTCCAGTGCGGAGCTGTCAACGCCTGCAGTCAGTTCATACTGCATACAGGGCAGGAGTTATTTACTGTTCCAGACAAAGGGGCTGTGTCTGTGAGGCACCTCATACTGTCAGCAGCAGCAGCAGCAGCTCAGATAACTTTTCATTGCTGCAGCCTGGCTGGTCTAGTATTATCATTATTATGGTACTAGCCAGCTTCTCCCTGCTATAGTAGCTCTATTCTGTAACCTCCCCCTTCAGGCTGATTGAAGTTACTTGTGGCTCAAAGTAAAGCTCTCCTCTCTTGCAATTTCAAGCCATCTATTATTACTCACAAATGTTTTTTAACTACTTGACAGAAGTGGTGGACTGTGGATGCCAAGAAAGGAAAAAAGATAAGAGCGGCGCTAGAAGCTGGGGAAAAAAATACTATAACATAGATAATACTATGAGTAAAAAGTGTTTCACAATGCAAAAAATGTTCATAGAAAATAAATGCTAGGGGTATTTAGAGTATAAATATATTAATAATATTAATAATAATTTATTGTAAATGTATTGCTTAAAGATTTAAAATATACATATAAAAGCCTCTCAGTGCACTTAAAATAGTTGTGGCCACAACTTAAATATTCAAATCAGCCAATAAGATGAGAGCTACTGAAATCCTATTGGCTGATTATTTTAATTGTAACTTAGTATTTTTTAATTTAGGTAATTGGGGTTAATTTAGGGGGTGTTAGGTTAGGGGGTTTAGTAATTTAATTAGTTATTTGCGTTGTGGGGGTTTGGAGGATTAGGGGTCGATAGATTTATTAGGTTTGTTGCGATGTGGGTTTGGCGGATTAGAGGTTAATTGATTTATAAGGTTTGTTGCAATGTGGGTTAATGCATGGTGGATTAGAGGTTAATAGTTTTAATAGATACTTTGCGTTGTGGGGGGTTGCGGATTAGGGGTTAATACATTTATTAGGTTTATTGTGATGTAGGTTAATGGCGGATTAGGGGGTTAATACATTTATTAGGTTTATTGTGATGTGCGTTAATGGTGGATTAGGATTTATACATTTATTAGGTTTATTTCAATGTGGGTTAATGGCGGATTAGGGGTTAATACATTTATTAGGTAGATTCCGATGTGGGTAAATGGCAGATTAGGGGTTAATACATTTATTAGGTAGATTGCGGTGTGGGTGAATGGCAGATTAGGGGTTAATACATTTATTAGGTAGTTTGCGATGTTGGGGTTGGCGGATTTAGGGGTTAATACATTTATTATTAGTTCAGATATAGGGGTGATATAGGGG
Source organism: Bombina bombina (assembly GCF_027579735.1). Lineage (NCBI taxonomy): Eukaryota > Metazoa > Chordata > Amphibia > Anura > Bombinatoridae > Bombina > Bombina bombina. The sequence goes on along the minus strand of NC_069499.1, from coordinate 760,015,778 downwards.
TTTTGACGTGTTGGGTTTATTTTTGGGAGGCGGGTTAGACTTTTACAGGAGATATAACTTTTTTTTTTTCCTTAGGCGCCGGCATTTTCTAACGTGCCGTAAGTCACTGGCGACTCCAGAAATCTGTATTTACACACATTTCTGGATATCGCTAGTTTATCCGGCTTACGGCACTTTATGAACTTCCGGTGCCGTATATGTGATTCCCCGATGTGCGAGGTGAAATTGGTCCAGTCTGTTTTTCATTTGTTTGTGTCACTACATATTTTAAATATTTTTTATTTTTATTTTAAATTTTTAAAAGCTTTATTAAGCAAAACACAATACAAAGAGAATGCAAATAAATCAATCAGCATAGGAACAAACTTTCAAACAATTCTCAAATGTAAAGTACAAGGTTATTCATTATATAGAACTAGCGTGTGATTTTGACATAGGATCAATTGCCATCTTGTAGGTTTACTCTTGCACCTACACCTGTGCCAGAGAAAAATATCTAAATATTTTAAATATTTTGAATAATAAAGACATTTTTTTGCAGTCTCAGGCTTCCTCTTTGACATTTCTAAACTAAAAAAATAAAATATCTATTACAGGGATCATTTTGATAATGTATACATGCTTGCACAACCTCACATGTTAATAAAAAATAATTAAAAACAAATATAAAACAAAGACATAAGATGGCTACACAAAAAAATTCTATATAGATTTTAATAAAAATGTCACATATTTTTACATTCAGCTAGTTCTTCAATTTATTTTTATTAACTCGGACAAGCAAGGATCTATGAGCTCTGACATCACAACAAAACAATAAAATGAGGCTTGAATTTGCTGCCAGATGATTGTTATTAATATGACGATCACCTGACAAGTATATGAACATGAAAAGCCCACTATTACATAAGGGGTTTTATATTTCTATAGTTAGAATGATAAGGGCATCAAAAGTGTGGACAGACACCTAAAATTGGACCAGTCTTGCAATTGTTATGACAATTATCTGGTAGGGCTTTGAATACAGGACAAATCATATTAAAGGAAAGAATTGCTGGTTTCACATAAGGGACCTCATGACCATTTATAATTTATGAAGAGTGACTAAGGGGCAGTAGCGGACCTACTCAACAGAGGGCCCTGGTGCAAGATTTTTTTGGGCCCCCCAATGTAACTCAGTAGAAAGATAAAGTATTAATATACATTCTGCTCTGTATAATGATTTTGTGGATAAAAAGATAGCTAAATGATAGATAGATGATAGATAATAGATATTAATAGATAGATAAATCATAGATAGATATGTAGATATATAATAGATCAGGGGTGCCCAATAGGTAGATCGGGATCTACCAGTAAATCCCGAAGGCGCTGCTGGTAGATCCAAAGATATAAGAAAGAAAGAAGGCGCCACAATAGTAGATCACTGCTGGTAGATCACAGCCGATGTCATAAAAATTATGTGGTCAAGTTACGGGATCTCAACACTGGGGCGTGAGTAGAGTATGGTTGCTAGGGATACCACTTTATCTACTGCAGTGTGTGAAGGGGCAGGTCAGTAAACAGTCTGATGGTCGTACGTGAAAAGTGCTACATGATTGGATCTTGAGGGAAATCAATTTCAACCAATCAATGTAGATGATTTTTGAACGACAACAGAATTAGCCTATCAAAAGCATGGTTGAGTGAGTACTCTTCCAATTGATATGATGATATGGTATAGTTAGGAGGGTAAGCGTCAATAGATAGAAAAAGTAAAGGCGGAGGCTGCTAAGCTATGCTAAAGGAACAAGTCTGATTGATGTCTGGCAAATTAACGTGTTGATCCGGTAAGAAATAGTCTGCATGGGGCGCTATTGAAATTTATTTGTGTAAGCCTCATATCAGGCTAAGCCCGTGGTGCAAAAAAAAAGGGGTCAGTGGCAGTAATTTGAATGCAGTGTTTTGTAACATGGCACAAGGGGTTGCTCCTGTTAACCAGAATTAAAGTCAGTGCTACTTTTGATTAATCTGTTGTATCTTTATGCTTTTGCACATCCATGTGTTGCTAAATCATGCAACTTGAAAGGGATATGAAACACACATTTTTTTTCCATGATTCAAATATAGAGCATGCAATTTTAAACAACTTTCTAATTTACTTCTTTTATCATTTTTCTTTATTCTCTTGGTATCTTTATTTGAAAAAGCAGGAATGTAAGCTTAGGAGCCGGCCGATTTATAAGTGGGTAGAAGTCGTTGAGCTGGTCATTTGAAAAGTAGATCCCAACACAGAAAAGTGTGGGCACCCCTGTAATAGATAGATAGATCGATATATAGATAGGTAGATAATAGATAGATAGATAGATAGATAGATAATAGATTTACAGATAGATAAATGATAGATATATACTGTAGATAAATGATAGATAGATAATAGATAGAAATTAACGGCTAGATTACGAGTTTTGCAGTAAGAGGGGTGCGGTGCTAACTTGCACGTTATTGTCACCGCTCACTTCCTACAGCACTGGTATTACAGGTTTTCCTAAACCCGACATTAAAAGGCAAGAAGTGAGCGTAGAGCAAAACTGACCTCCATACCGCTCTCCAATACCAGTGCTGCTTAAGTCAGCGGTGAGCTGGTTGTACGTGCTCGTGCACGATTTCCCCATAGACATCAATGGGGAGAGCCGGCTGAAAAAAAGTCTTACACCTGCAAAAAAGCAGCATAAAGCTCCGTAACGCAGCCCCATTGATTCCTATGGGGAAACAAAATTTATGTTTACACCTAACACCCTAACATGAACCCAGAGTCTAAACACCCCTAATCTTAATTTATTAAGCCCTAATCTGCCGCCCCCGACATCGCCAACACCTACATTATACTTATTAACCCCTAATCTGCAGCTACGGACATCACCGCCACCTACATTATACTTATTAATCCCTAATCTGCTGCCCCCAACATCGCCAACACCTGCATTATATTTATTAACCCCTAATCAACCGCCCCCAATGTCGGCGCAACCTACCTACACTTATTAACCCCTAATCTGCCGCCCCCAACATCACAGCCACTATAATTAAAATATTAACCCCTAAACTGCCGCACTCCCGCATCGCAAACACTAGTTAAATATTATTTACCCCTAATCTGCCGCCCCTAACATCGCTGCCACCTACCTTCATTTATTAACCCCTAATCTGCCGCCCCCAACGTCGCCGCCACTATAACTAAATTTATTAACCCCTAAACCTATCTCTAACCCTAACCCTAACACCCCCTAACTTAAATATAATTCAAATAAATCTAAATAAAACCTTCTATTAATAACTAAATAATTCCTATTTGAAACTAAATACTTACCTGTAAAATAAACCCTAAACTATCTACAATATAACTATTAGTTACATTGTAGCTATCTTAGGGCTTATTTTTATTTTACAGGCAAGTTTGTATTTATTTTAACTAGGTAGAATAGTTACTAAATAGTTATTAACTATTTACTAACTACCTAGCTAAAATAAATACAAATTTACCTGTAAAATAAAACCTAACCTGAGTTACACTAACACCTAACCTTACACTACAATTAAATAAATTACCTAAATTAAATACAATTAACTAAATTAAATACAATTAATTAAATTAAATACAAATACCTAAATTACAAAAAAACAAAAAACACTACATTACACAAAATAAAAAACAAATTACAAGATATTTAAACTAATTACACCTAATCTAACATCTTCAAGACATCCTGCGCGGAGCATCCTCTTCTTCCGACGACTCCCGACGAATGAAGGTTCCTTTAAGTGACATCATCCAAGATGGTGTCTCTTAGATTCCGATTGGCTGATAGAATTCTATCAGCCAATCGGATTTAAGGTTGAAAAAATCCTATTGGCTGATGCAATCAGCCAATAGGATTGAACTTCAATCCTATTGGCTGATCCAATCAGCCAATAGGATTGAGCTTGCATTCAATAGGATTGAGCCAATAGAATGCAAGCTCAATCCTATTGGCTGATTGGATCAGCCAATAGGATTAAAGTTCAATCCTATTGGCTGATTGCATCAGCCAATAGGATTTTTACAACCTTAATTCCGATTGGCTGATAGAATTCTATCAGCCAATCAAAATCTAAGGGATGCCATCTTGGATGACATCACTTAAAGGAACCTTCATTCGTCGGGAGTCGTCGGAAGAAGAGGATACTCCGTGTCGGATGTCTTGAAGATGGACCCGCTCCTCGCCGGATGGATGAAGATAGAAGATGTCGTCTGGATGAAGACTTCTGCCTATCTGGAGGACCACTTCTCCCGGTTTGAATGAAGACTTCTCCTGGTTTCGTTGAGGATTTCTTGCCACTTCGTTGAGGACTTCTCCCGGCTTCATTGACGATGGATGTCGGGTCTTCAAAACTGTAAGTGGATCTTCGGGGGTTAGTGTTAGGTTTTTTAAGGGATTATTGGGTGGGTTTTAGTTTTAGAATAGGGTTTGGGCAGCAATAGAGATAAATGCCCTTTTAAGGGCAATGCCCATCCAAATGCCCTTTTCAGGGCAATGGGGAGCTTAGGTTTTTTTAGTTAGGGTTTTATTTGGGGGTTTGTTGTGTGGGTGGTGGATTTTACTGTTGGGGGGTTGTTTGTATTTTTTTACAGGTAAAAGAGCTGATTTATTTGGGGCAATGCCCCGCAAAAGGCCCTTTTAAAGGCTATTGGTAGTTTAGTTTAGGCTAGGGTTTTTTTTATTTTGTTTTTTTTTTATTTTTATTTTGATAGGGCTATTAGATTAGGTGTAATTAGTTTAAATATCTTGTAATTTGTTTTTTATTTTGTGTAATTTAGTGGGGTATTTTGTAATTTAGGCATTTGCATTTAATTTAGTTAATTGTATTTAATTTAGTTAATTGTATTTAATTTAGGTAATTTATTTAATTGTAGTGTAAGGTTAGGTGTTAGTGTAACTCAGGTTAGGTTTTATTTTACAGGTAAATTTGTATTTATTTTAGCTACGTAGTTAGTAAATAGTCAATTACTATTTAGTAACTATTCTACCTAGTTAAAATAAATACAAACTTGCCTGTAAAATAAAAAAACCCTAAGCTAGCTACAATGTAACTATTAGTTATATTGTAGCTAGTTTAGGGTTTATTTTACAGGTAAGTTAGGGGGTGTTAGGGTTAGGGTTAGACTTAGGTTTAGGGGTTTTTAAATTTAGTATAGTGGCGGCAACGTTGGGGGTGGTTAATAAATGAAGGTAGGTGGCGGCGATGTTAGGGATGGCAGATTAGGGGTTAATAATATGTAACTAGTGTTTGCGATGTGGGAGTGCGGCGGTTTAGGGTTTAATATGTTTATTCTAGTGGCGGCGATGTCCGGAGCGGCAGGGGTTAATAATTTTATTTTAGTGTTTGCGATGCGGGAGTGCCTCGATTTAGGGGTTAATAGTTAGTTTATGGGTGTTAGTGTACTTTTTAACACTTTAGTTATGAGTTTTATGCTACAGCTTTGTAGTGTAAAACTCATAACTACTGACTTTAGAATGTGTTACGAATCTTGCGGGATAGGCTGTACCGCTCACTTTTTGGCCTAAAAAAAAAAAGCTTGTAATACCGGCACTATGGAAGTCCCATTGAAAAAAGACCTTACGAAAAAGTTAATTTGCGGTACGGCCAAAAAAGTGTGCGGGACAGCTGTACCTACAAGACTCGTAATAGCAGCGGTAGTGAAAAAGCAGCATTATGAGCCTTAACGCTGCTTTTTTACTCATAACGCAAAACTCGTAATCTAGCCGATAGTTAATAGATAGATAATACATAGATGGATCTACAACCTGCACTAATAAAAGGCTCTCCTGCATTAGGATTGTAAACATTCTGCACACAACTATGTATAGACTGGCTTTTATGACCCCCTCCCCCAGCCCTTGGGCCCTCAATTTTGTTTCATAAACCTATGGGTTTTTTCAGGTCATCATTGTAGTCATGGTAATCACCTGAGAGCCACATAGCCTTGTGGCCCACTTTGTAGCCCTAAGCATGTTTGAAAAGAAAGAAAAGCAGTCTGTGCTAGAGTATGACTTAGCATGATTCTTCAGTGTCTTCTTTGCATTGCACCTAGTGTTTTAAAGAGAGCCAAAAAAAGTAAACACAATGTTTTGCATTTTACTGGTATTGATAGGGGTTAAAATCATGGTTAAGTGTATGTGTGTTACTGGCAGAAAGGTGAAGGGAAATTCACTACTCAGTTTGGTTATGTTTGGAAGGTTGAAGTTGGCCTAGTATAGTTTGAAATAGAGCAGAGCATAGGAACCATGGACTGAATCCCTTGTCTTCTTTAACTGATGCAAAGGAAAACAACACTTAAGGATAATGTTATAGAAAGGGAACACAGTCACTACACTCTAACAGAAGTCAAATTCACATGGAGTTGGAAAACTCTGTCTCACACCAGAACCAATATAGTCCTCTCCAAGGTAATATTGCTCACATGGTTAACCATGACAATTCCTGGCATGAACAAACACAGTTGCAATATGAGTGGGCAAAAAACAACAACACATATGGGTAGGGTTGCCACCTCAGCCATGTTTTTCTGGACACTTATGAGTTACACATGCTGCAGGGTGTACAGGGAGGAACATGTATTGTGTTTCTGGACAGCACTATTCATATTCCTCCCTGCACACCCTGCAGCATGTGTTACTTATAAGTGTTCTGTATTTTAAGGGACGGGTGGCAACCCTACATATGGGGCGGCACAGTCAATGTAGTTTACTAAGAATGAAAATAAAATAGGGTGATGGATATACACATTTTTTTATTATATGCTGCATGTCACATCATGTAGGGATGGGCGAATGTGTACATTTCCGAATTCGAAAGTTAGAACGAATGTTATTACCGAGATTCAAATTACAAATCCGAATGTTGATACGAACGAATATTCTTAAAAAGTCTATAATCGAATGCTATTTATAAAATTTGTTTCATTTTTCCAAAGTTACAAAACATTCGCCCATCCCTAATCATGAGTCTGAAAGTAACCTAGCAAAGTATTATAAAAAATATACTATAAATTATGATTATGTTTTTTATCTTTTATTACAGTTGCCCAAAATAACCTACTGACACTAAATTTACATATCCTATATAATAAAAGGCCAAGTGTGTTTGTCCGAAGCTGTCATGCACAGTAGAGACAGCCCGAGGACAAACACACCTGGCCTTTGAGTCCCTAGCTGAAGATCTGCGCCGCGGCAGAAGTGGGCGTGACCGGGGGCGTGGCCTGGCATGAAAGGGCACGGCCGGGTGTGAATAGCCATGAGGGGGCGTGGCTGGGCGTGAAGGGGCGTGGTCGGGAGCGGTCGCGCGATAGATGGGAAAGAGATAGAGAGAGGGGAGAGAGATAGAGAGGGGGGAGAGAGATAGAGAGGGGGGAGAGAGAGAGGGGGAGAGAGACAGCAAAAGACAGGGGGGAGAGAGACAGCAAAGAGAGGGGGAGAGAGACAGCAAAAGAGAGAAGGGAAGAGAGACAGCAAAAGAGAGGGGGAGAGAGACCGCAAAAGAGAGGGGGAAGAGAGACAGCAAAAGAAAGGGGGGAGAGAGACAGCAAAAGAGAGGGGGGAGAGAGACAGCAAAAGAGAGAGGGGGAGAGAGACAGCAAAAGAGAGGGGGGATAGAGACAGCAAAAGAGAGAGGGGAGAGAGACAGCAAAAGAGAGGGGGGATAAAGACAGCAAAAGAGAGAGGGGGAGAGAGACAGCAAAAGAGAGGGGGAGAGAGCACAAAAGAGAGGGGGGAAGAGCGCAAAAGAGAGGGGGGAGAGAGACAGCAAAAGAGGGGGGGAGAGAGAGAGCGCAAAAGAGAGAGGGGAAGAGTGCAAAAGAGAGGGGGGAGAGAGCGCAAAAGGGAGGGGGGGGAGAGAGACAGCAAAAGAGAGAGGGGAAGAGAGACAGCAAAAGAGAGGGGGGAGAGACAGCAAAAGAGAGGGGGGAGAGGGACAGCAAAAGAGAGGGGGGATAGAGAAAGCAAAAGAGAGAGGGGGAGAGAGACAGCAAAAGAGAGGGGGAGAGAGCGCAAAAGAGAGGGGGGGGAGAGAGCGCAAAAGAGAGGGGGGAAGAGCGCAAAAGAGAGGGGGGAAGAGCGCAAAAGAGAGGGGTGGAGAGACAGCGCAAAAGAGAGGGGGAGAGAGAGCGCAAAAGAGAGGGGGTGAGAGAGCGCAAAAGAGAGGGGGAGAGAGAGCGCAAAAGAAAGGGTGGGAGAGAGAGCGCAAAAGAGAGGGGAGAGAGAGAGCACAAAAGAGAGGGGGGAGAGAGAGCGCAAAAGAGATGGGGGAGAGAGAGAGCGCAAAAGAGATGGGGAGAGAGATAGTGCAAAAGAGAGGGGGAGAGAGCGCAAAAAGAGAGGGGGAGAGAGAGAGAGTGCAAAAGAGAGGGGGAGAGAGCGCAAAAGAGAGGGGGAGAGAGCGCAAAAGAGAGGGGGGGGGGAGAGAGCGCAAAAGTGAGGGAGGAGAGAGCGCAAAAGAGAGGGGGGAGAAAGAGAGCGCAAAAGAGAGGGGGAGAGAGAGCGCAAAAGAGAGGGGGGAGAGAGAGAGCGTTAAAGAGAGGGGGGAGAGAGAAAGCTCAAAAGAGAGGGGGAGAGAGAGAGAGCAAAAGAGAGGGGGAGGGAGAGAGCGCAAGAGGTGGGACCGCTGTACTGCAAAAAATGGCCAGTGTGAACGGGCTTTAGGACTAGTCTATACATAATTCATCTAAAATAATTCAAAATAATTGGAAAAATAATCATACAAAATAAATTAAAAATGAATAATATCAAATTTAGCATCACTACTCACTCAGTGTTTCAAAACTACACCTCTTTTGTTAAAGGTCCAACTAGCAAGATCACAATTTTCTTATGTTTTAAAAACATTTTAAAGGGATAGAAAGGTCAAAAATGAAACGTGCATGAGTGCATTTCAGTATGAAATAGAAGCATTTTTGCAATATACTTCCTTTAACAAAAATGCTTTTAGTAAAAGTTACAGTTTTTCAGCAGCATATGTACATATCCTGTGAGGGCTCATGCACATTGGTTCAAGCTCAGAGCTGGTGGTAGTGTGTATTGTGCCTGTGAAGACTTAGGACTAGTTTCTGTTAAGGTGGTAAAGTTTGGAAACTGGTGGTGGTAACATAATAATTCTCCAGCAGTTTCCAAACTTTACCACCTTAATGGAAACGAACCCCTAATTTGTGTCATACAAGCCACTGCTGACTCTCTGAGAATGTGTAGTGCTGAATACTGGTGCGCAGGCCCTCACAGCATATGTGCATATGCCGCTGAAAAATAGTAATAACTTTTACTAAAAGTGTTTTTTCTAATGAAAATATATTGCAAAAATGCTTCTATTCAAAAGGGGAAATGCAACCATGCACATTTCTGTTTTAACCTTTCTATCACTTTAAATTTCCTGCATGATAAGACAGTCAGTCTACCATTATGAACTTCCAGAAAGGGAAATAAAACACATTTTTTTTTCTTTTAGGACTTAGATAGAACATACAACTTTAAACAACATTTTAATTTAGTTCTGAACACATCTAGTCAGCCAAATGTGTGTAAGCACCAATCACCAGCTAGCTCCCACTCATGTAGAATATGTACATATTCTTTTTCAACAATGGATACCAAGAGAACAAAGTACATTTGGAACAAAAAGTAAATTTAAAAGTGTCTTAAAAATGCATGCTCTATCTGATTCATGCAAGTATAATTTTGATTTTCCTATCCCTTTAAAATGTTTACACAAAGCTGCAGCCCTTTCAAGAATAATTTAATCCACATTCACAGCCTGATGAGTATCTACTGGTCTTTAAAGGGACACTGAACCCAAATTTTTTCTTTCGTGATTCAGATAGAGCATGGAATTTTAAGCATCTTTTTAATTTACTCCTATTATCAAATGTTCTTCGTTTTCTTGCTATCTTTATTTTAAAAGCAGGAATCTAAATCTTAGCAGCCAACCTATTTTAGGTTCAGCACCATGGATAGCACTTGCTTATTGGAGGCTTACATTTACCCACCAATATGCAAGCATAACCCAGGTTCTCAACCAAAATGGGCCAGCTCCTATGCATCACATTCCTGCTTTTTAAATAAAGATAGCAAGAGAACCAAGAAAAATTGATAATATGAGCAAATTCGAAAGTTGCTTAAAAATGTATGCTCTATCTGAATCATGAAAGAAAAAAATGTGGGTTTAGTGTCCCTTTAAGGAAATAAATTCCCTCTTTAATAAAGGGCATCAGGTATATCCACACAGAAACACTCAGGATAACATTTCCAGTAACAAATATTGCTTGTGCAATGTGCATTGAATCAGATTGGGAGATGACCAGTTTAGTAAAGTCATGGCTCTTCTTGTTACAAAATGACCACCATTTTTTAGAATGCTGGTAAGCTTAAAGGGCCATTATAGTAAAAAAAATTACAGATTTTAACCTGATAGAGCATGTCATTTAAGACTATCGTCCCAGCACTACCATGAGTGATGTTAGATAATTGCTGAAAAGGCAGCTTTCGGTGCATCAGAATGCCCCCCGCAAAGGAGTTAAACACACAGTACAAATACTGCTTGGGATTCGCAGAGCACTGCTGGTCCAGAGTGGAAAATGCCACTACTCAAATCAGCAGTGCTAGTTTCAGGACTTTTTTTTTTACTATAATGGCCCTTTAAAGGGAAATGTAAGAAAAAATTAAACGTTCATGATATACATAGAAATTTTGAAATGTATTTCTATGATCAAATGTACTTTGTTCCCTTTGTATCCTATGTTGAATAGCACATGTTCATATCCTCAGGGGCAGGAATGCATTACTAAGGAGATAGGTGGTAATTGGTGGCTATACATATGTGTTGCTTGTCATTGGCTCACAATATGTGTTCAGCTAGTTCCTAGTATTATAACATAGCTGCTCTGGAGCTGACTTTAACTTTGTGTTTAACCCCTTAGTAGAGGTTGAACACATAGTTAAATGCAAGCAATAGTGCAATAACAAAATGCTCGAATACATTAGTGCAATTTTTTTTTTTTTTGCAGTTTTATGTCATGGAACATTAAACACTTTGAGAGAAGGTAATATAACATGATAAATTGAATATATTAAAAAAACTCTACAATATATTTTCATTATTTATTTTTTCTCCTTTTCCTGTAATTCCATTGTGAAATGAGAGCGTTTCAGTTCCTGTTAGAAATGGAAGGTGCAGAGCACTGTTATATTCCACACAGCCATTGGCTGCACACTCTAGTGACCTATTTATAACTGTCTCTAATTGGCCACAGCAGAGAAGGTAACCTAAGTTAAAACATGGCTGCTTCCATTGTTTTATAGGCATTAAAACTACAATTATTTTGTCACTATTTAAACAACTAATTAAACTTAAAAAAAAATCTACATGTTATTCACAGTCTAATCTTTTCTTTGAATGCATAATTATATCTAGCATTTATTTAGTGTTTAATGTTCCTTTAATGTCACATTGCAAAACAGGTAATGGTTCACCATTAATGTTAAACCCTTTGTGACACAGGCCACTAAATGTGTTCTCAAGCCCATTAACAATACCCATCATCCTTTTGTAAATTTTCAGCTTAGTAAAGTCCTTCATTTTAAACTGTCAAACGGTGTTGAAGGTGTTAAAATGCAGACAAAGACATGAGATAGATAGAGGTGCATGAGTGTCCCGTTATATCACACCTCTGCTGTCACACAACATCGCCCCCTGCTGCACTGTCTGCTCAGTTTTCCATCTGCTGTCAATAATTGTTCAACAATTGAATAATACATTTAATTTATAGGCTGTCTAACCCGATGACAGAAAGATATAGAAAAGATACTGATATTGTAAACTGTAACTTTCTGCAGTTGCTATTAGATGTGCATTTATAATGTAATAGGATGCTGTTCCTTTCAACGTAGCTTGTTATTGGAATTTGAATCTGTAGCTGACTTCATTGGTTATACTGAATTAACCTTGCTAGGAATAGTTGGCCTTGTGCCCTTGTCTGAAAAATAGACCAGTTTGTCAGCAGAGATGACTTCCTTTACTGAGTACACTGTGATATATAACAAAGGTTCCAACAACCTCAATTGAGATATGTTTTACCCAGGACATACTTGAAAACGAGAGAAATCTCAATGTATCCTTCCTGGTAAAATATTTTATAAATAAATAAATAAATATGTTTTAAAGGGACATGAAACCCAATTTTTTCCCTTCATGATTCAGGAAGAGCATGAAAATTTAAACAATTTTCCAATGTACTTCTATCATCTAATTTGCGTTGTTCTCTTGATATCCTTTATTAAATAACATATCTAAATAGGCTAATGAGCTGCTGATTGGTGGCTGGCTGCGCATAGATGCCTTGTGTTATTGGCTCATTCATGTGCATTGTTATTTCTTCAACAAAGGATACCAAAAGAATTAAGCAAATTAGCTAATAGAAGTAAATTGTAATGTTGTTTAAAAATTTTATTTTCTATCTGAAACATGAAAGACAAATTTTGGGTTTCATGTTCCTTTAACTACATTACAGCGGTGTTTAGTGAGATCACATCATATGAATTGTACACATACAAGTGTCCAACTGGTTGTGAATTAGATTGTATGTCTCTGATCACTGACTTTAAATAGCTCTGTAAACACTGTGCACGTTTAAATATATTCTGGCTCAACAAATCCCTGAAAGTACAAGTAGTGTGACCTAATATCTGGTACACATGTATTTCTAATCCATCAGTATACTGACAGCGGAAGAGGCGCTGCTGGCAGCAAGAGGTTAAAATGTGCATGGTCTTTTGTTAGCTGCTTATCTGTCTGCAGTAGAGATCTCTCTGGGGCCATAAATCTGTCAGTCTGTGGTCTTTGAATTTACCTTCAAATGGAAACAAAACAATAATATTAAAACGGATGCAAATGCACTGAACATTTTGACTAAGTGATTTAGTGGAGGCATTAGAATAATGGAAAAAACTCATACAATAGATTATATTTTGTTTAATACAGCTACTTGTGCTATAAAATAATCTGTGCCACTGCTGGCATGATCTCAACAACATCTGGATAACTGGCAGTTCTGTTGCCTATATAGCATTTAGCTGACCAATGCACCATATAAATAGTTTGCTTTTAAAAATTAAACCCTTCTTTTTTGCCTGAACATGATCATTTTGAAAATGATAAATTAGTTAAATAATTTTGTTGAGCAGAGAAGGCATTAAAGGGATAGTCTAGTTAAAATTAAACTTATATGATTCAGATAGAGCAGACACTTTTAAACAACTTTCTAATTTACTCCTATTATCGATTTTTTTTTAAGTATCTTTGTATCTTTATTTGAAAAAGCAACAATGTAAACTTAGGAGTCGGCCCCTTTTTTTGTTCAGCACCTTGGTAGTGCTTGCTGATTGGTGGCTAAATGTAGGTGCTGAACCAAAAATAGGCCGGCTCCTAAGCTACCATTCTTGCTATTTCAAATAAGGATAGCAAGAGAACAAAGAACATTTTATAAGTAGAATAATAGAAGTTGCTTAAAATTGCCTGCTCTACCTGAATCATATAAGTTTAATTTTGACTAGACTATCCCTTTAAATAACACTAATTATTTATTATTAATATTTATTTGTAAAGTGATGTTATATTTCATTGCATTCTGAAAATTAAACATTCCCCCCCCACTCTTTTTTTTAATACAAAAAAGAGTGTGGGGGGGGAGGTGTAGTTGCTGTAGGGGAGGGAAGGCACTTTAGATTTATTGTTGATCAGAAACACAGTTCCTCTAAATAAGTTTTTTTTTATAAACATAATTTGCATTGTAAAGAGTCTGGGAATGATGTGCCAATTTGACTTTTGTCTCCCTTTAAATAAAATATTTAATACAACAAAATAACGGCACTGAGAACCATAACTACCTTCTACTTGGTTATATTTAGAACAGATTTATGCATAATATGCAACTACAGGTACAGCATGCAACACATTCTCTTAGAATAAAACCAGTATTAGGTCACAGATGTTACATAAAAGGCTAATGAATGTACTTGAGATATTTCCACATTGCTGTTTTTTTCTGCTTCCCTGAGATAAACTCATTCACAGTGGCAGCTGTTACTCTTAGCATTTCTTACTTCCTACAGTGCAAATGTGTGAACAGTTTGCATCTCATCTTCAGATTTTCTGATTTTAAGATTTCCTCTGCCAACTATTGAATTTAGATGAGGTGGCAACTTTAAAGGGCACTTCCTCTACAGATTCAAGTTGTATCAATAAACAGACTTTCATTAAATCAGTTATAGAGTCTTGTTACGCTGATGCCAATTTTTTAGATAAGATTTGTTATTCCCAACTCCTCTCTGCATTCACCCTTCTCCATGTTGTGCACTCATGCACTTGATATCCTGGGTCTGATAATCTAAATTTCGCTCGATCAGACATGGTTTTTCTTGCTGATCTTCGCAGGAGCTGCCCTGGTGGAATTATTGTAAAAAAGGGACAGTCCCTGCAAGAGGTGAGATGTCTTTAACTAAAAGTAATGGAACTCGCTGGAAAAGGACAGATTGCTCTGTGGAGCAAAGTTATCAGTGAGCAGGGGATGCACTTTAACCTCTTAAGTGTACAGTGTACGTCACTGGTCTTTCTATGGGGTTTGTTTTATTAATAGCGCACCAGAGGCGAGACGGTGCTATTTCCGGTGACCAGAAGGGAGGAGGGACGGTATAATACATGATACACCGTGGTCGTTAAGGGCTTAAAAAGTAAATCATACAGCCAACATAAATCACATTACGCTGCTTTTTGTGTATAGCTCACCACCTTTTTATTTTTTTCGAAAACTGTGAGATCTGTAGTGAAAAAACCTTTACTGGGATTAGAAAGACAATGTCATATATGCCTTTGTTCAGCCTATTTTACAAAAAAACAACAATTACGCTTTGTGATTTGTACTAATAAGTACAAATTTCATTTCGCATCCAGTGTTCTTTAAATTATGGTCTACGCTGTGCATATTTAATACCATTTATTTTTGTGTAATTTACATACTAATTTTATGTTTTTGATAAAATACGGTTTTGGTTACAATTTTTGATGCACCTTAAAGGGACACTGAACCCAAATTGTGATTCAGATAGAGCATGCAATTTTAAGCAACTTTCTAATTTACTCCTATTATCAATTTTTCTTAGTTCTCTTGCTTTGAAAAAGAAGGCATCTAAGCTTTTTTTCTTGGTTCAGTCTCTGGACAGCACTTTTTTATTGGTGGATGAATTTATCCACCAATCGGCAAGGACAACCCAGGTTGTTCACCAAAAATGGGCCGGCATATAAACTTACATTCTTGCATTTCAAATAAAGATGCCAAGAGAATAAAGAAAATTTGATAATAGGAGTAAATTAGAAAGTTGCATAAAATGTCATGCTCTATCTGAATCTTGAAAGAAAAAATTTGGGTTCAGTGTCCCTTTAACATTACAATTTTTCCTGCATATTTTTGTGTGAATGGTTCAATCATTCATTTTGTGTGATGCTTAAAATATCAATTTTATTGTACACCTTTGTAATTTTTGTATCTCCTCCCTATAAGAAAATGCAGTATACGCCCCTTAGCGAGGCACCCTGTTTTCAGGGTAAAAAGTGGCTTTAGATCATTCCACCAGGGAACTAGAAGTACTGGTGAGCATTCTTTAATAATCTCGCCAGCCCAGAGAGCTTTAGATCAATTTGCCCTCTGTGTGGGTCTAGCCTCCCATCACTTCTGATCTGTATACTCTGCTATCAAGAGCAGTGTTTCACAACCCCAGTCCTTAGGACCCCTATGACAGGCCAGATTTTCATAATATCTGAACTAGAGTACAAAGAATATAGGAAGAATTCTGGTAGGGACCAAAGGTGGAAAAAATATCACTTATAGTGAATAATATAAGGATGCCAAGTAAAAAATAAATAAGTATAAAACAATAGTCTCTAAATACAGGGACCACCTATAAAGTAGACACTAGTGAGCAGTTGAGAGCAGTATCAGAGCATTTGCCTATTTTCCTGAATGGTATTTATGATATTTCAACTCTTAACAATGGGAAGGAGTAAACAATGCATATTCTGTTCTTAAAATTGTACAAATGGGGGTGGAGCCGGCTGAGGAATTGAGCAGACGCAGGTTCTGTTAGCTCCTGCTCAAATACCTTAATTAAACCTTCCAAATGGTCCCAGAAATTAAGTTTGGACAGAAACTTTAATGTAAATCTCTCTACCCAGCAGACTGGAGAAGCTTTGCCTCTCGCACACTCCATGTCTGAGAGTTTGACAGCAACGCCAGAGGTCAGCTTGCAGAGAAGTGCGTGTGCCGCCATTACAGCAGTGAGGTTACAATTATAGCGATCATGCTATGGTCGAGATCCTGGCTGCAATCTGCAGTCTAGGACCTCCACTGTATTGTCAGGCTTCCGTTCTACTTGAGCTTGGTCCTTGTCTACTCACATGTCGCTCACCATCTGAAAGCAGCACAGATCCCCTAACCAGCTGACAAGATGGAAGCCCTAATCAAGAACGCATTGATTGCGCTTGATCTCCATATGGACGCTCACTTTGACAATCTACACCAACTCCTGCTGCTAGATCCACCTGCTAATCCACAGGAGAAACCCGATGACTCACCTTTCATCGCAGTCGGTATACCGGAGGAAGAGGAGGATCTGCGGTCTCCCGGCCCTCTCGCTGTTCTGGATGGTATCCATAGAGGCCTAGTTGAACTTAGGGAGCGGTCTCAACTCCTCCCTAGCTCAGAGAGATGCATCAATCCTATAACCGCTACTGTTGCCGCTTGTTCGGCTCCTGCTCCGAAGCGGCCGGTTGCAGTGGGACTGGATGAAGCGGTGTTCTTCCTCAGCTTGCCACATAAGGCCCACATCTCTTCCTTTTGTGGAGCTTTTGATTTGGGGATGCCCTGCAGTTTCGAGTGCCAGTTGGGATATCTGCCACATGAACTATCAGCCATAACTCACTCTCCTCATTGGCACCTGGGAACACCCTTTCTCCTTACAGACAACTTGCCCCTGGTTGGGTCAGATAGTGCCAAGGACGGTGTTGGTTAGTTGATTGGGTTCTGCATCTGAAGCCTTGACTTTAATGGACGGCAACCTGCATTTGACTAAATATTTCTAAGGTTATGGATATTATTTGCATTTAAAGTTGCTCTATACTTTGCGAGCTAGTTTATTTTCTTGTATCCAATATAGTAGGGACATTACTAACTGTTACTACATTCTATTGTTAAGCAACAGAACGTTCAATGACATAACTTACATATGCCTACGGTAATCTTGAGCCCAGTTTTATGTCCACATGCTCTTTCTGTTTTTATGGTTCATTTTGTTTCTACTTTTGCTATGCCCTGTATATAGTTGAGAAGTGGTTAGGTTCCCTAGTTTACCTATTCACAGATAAAACCTTAAATACATGCATCAGTCTGTTATTTACAACTGTAATAAGTTATTGATACCCCTCCTCACTGGCTCTCTTGGTGTTTATTAAGTGTGTCCAGTCTGAACTATTGACAGCATAGTGAATCTTAAGTCAGGCTGACTATTATTTCCTAGTTTACTCTGTATAGTTATAGCTATATACCATAGCCTAAGCCCTTTTATCCTATCATAATAATATAAAACCTAATCTAATTAAGCTCAACCTCACAACTATGAATGGGCCTGATGTTAGTAGCCTGCAAGATGTACCTATTGAGAGAGCTGAGGCAGAGATAGGGATATAGTTTAGCTTTATATTGTTCAGTCCTGACCTCATATATGCACTAGCTTAATTAAGATCAGTCTGCACATCACTCCCTAGATGTCTAGTAGCTACTCCTGTTTTTGATTAATACATGTCTGTCCTCTCTTGTGCAGGACCTGTTTAGTTCAAGATATATAATATGGGTACCCTTTTCTCTTGTAATGAGGGTTTAGAATTCATGGCGAATTAATTATAACTTTACTTCAGCTAACATAGTTATCAATATTGTTATAGAAATGCTCTCATGTGATTATTGTTATTATAATATGCTGATATATATTAGCCTTTCTGTGAGGTACATACTACATCAGCCTCACTCTTAGATAGCCCTAATTCAATACAAATGTAACAGCTTTGATTATAAGATGCTCTCTGATTTGAATTTTATGTTGCCAGCCTTGTTTTATAGAGTATTGGACTTAGCCTTATAGCATATGTACTTCACTTTTTGGAAAACCCATTTAGTCTGTATCCTTTATTCTATCTCATCCGCTTACCCCCTTACCAAGTTGATGAACAGACATAGTTAATGGAATTACACAAGCTCACGATTGTTTGCTCCTATTCATACGTTATCTACATTATATTATGCCACAACTTAGTCATAATCCTTTACTTAAGTTCTACATAGACGGTAAGCAACAAGCCATCCCCTGGCCTCTATATTATTTACATATGCACGAAATCATAACTTACATATTTAGCACCCACCCACTAGCTCAAACGCTGGAGCGGGGGTCTGACTACCTATACATGGCATTATACTAGACACAATAATATCTGGCCTTACTATCGTTGTTTAGCTACTGGATCCAGGTGTAATGTTTTTCTTCCTATATATAGCTCCCCTTCATATCACCACCTATATTGTATCTTTTTGTGACAGTACCTGAGCTTTTGATTAAGCAGTCTCACTTTAGGACCCTCATAAGCTCCCTATTCCATCTAGGAGCTCTGTACTCTATAAAATTACATAGCCCTGTAGTTCGTGCCTTCCTAACATCCTACCTGGCTCTGCCCTCCCCTCCCCTCTCCCCTTTCCCCTCCATTACGAGCGGCTCTTGCCCGCTGCATCCCCCCCCCCCCCTCCCATACACTCAGGCCTACGGGAGGCCTGACGAAAGCCAACTCCCTACCTCCCACTATTTTCAGTTTATAGAGTACCTTTTATCTTGGGGTAGGGACCATTAGCTATCTATTTAAAAATTGAGGTTTCATTCCATTATGTTCCAGTCACACATGTTTTGTGCATACAGTTTTACGTTTTATACTCCTGGTTTCAAAGGTGATACTCTAGCTTATGTCAACTGTTTGTTTGTTTGTATTTTTTTTTTGTGTTGTTATTGATCTAGCCGTATTTCATGACACTGACTCTTATCTCTACATAAATACTACACTACTATGGATCAGATATTGCGATAACAAATGCTGTATTGGAGCACCAATGTTCCAACCCATGTATATTTTTCATATGTGACATGTATAAGTGTCTTTATCCCTCATGTTGTGTGTCTGGACACATTCTCTGTTGTATTGTTTTTTTTACTCAATGCCTCAATAAAAAACTTCTTTAAAAAAATAAATAAATTGTACAAATAAGGTTGCCAGCTGCCCTTCATAAATAGACTGGTCAACCTGTATGTGACTGGGCAAGGGTGGTATGTGGAGGTCACACAATTCCCCACAAAAAGCTGTATTTAGGCCCTAGCCTGCACCACGCCATGTATATTGTTTTTTTACAACTGACCAGATATTTTATCCGCTTGCCTGCCAGTAAAAAATAAATCAATAATTTTACCTATTTGGCTGCCAGTAACACACATACACATGAGCAGTGGACAACATTTCTAATGCATAAAGGTACAAGAAGCTTTTTAAATTTAGGTGACACTACAACTGACTGACTGTTAAAAACTGGACATCTAAGTACCCTGTAATTTTGTATAGCTTTTCCTGGCCTACTGAAAATCTGGAAATTTGGCAACCCTTGGCATGAAATACCTTGAGATTGCAATCAGGGCTGCCACTGACTTAACCATTGTTCACCCCCCCCCCCCCCCTTTGACATGTGCAATTTTTGACCAAGTGACTAAAACATATATGCACTTTATTCTTAAGTGTAGTCAAACTTGGAAATGTTGTAAAGGTAGTAACACACAAACACAGAAACACACATACACACTCATACACATTTACACATAAGTATTCACATATAGGCACTCTAGCAGACACGCAAAGAAACAAACAAACAATCTCAGACACAGACAACCAAACAGACACTCAGCACTTGTTTACATTGACCTGACAAGTAATGAGGTAGACTACAGTTTTGTCAAAAAAAGGAGATTTACAAAACAAAATATGGAGTTCTGATTATCTTTTTGTCAAGGAAGATGCCAGCTAAATGATGACAACAGCATGCAGTGGCTGAAATGAGGGCCCTGAACTGCCTAAACAATAATTTAAAGGTTAAATGGTGGATTGGTGACTTCCGGAAAGGTCTCATTAGTCTCAAAGTCTGTAGAAAGATGTGAATAATCAGTAGTAAGGACAAAATGTCCTAAAAAGGAACAGACAATGGACAAACACACACACACACACACAAAAACTCAAACACAAACTTGCACATACACCCAAGGAAACACAGACAGAGACAGCCTCAGAAAACACACAAATACATACACACACATACACACACACACACACACACACACACAGACAGACACCCACAGAAAACATACAAAGACATACACACACAGAGAGACAACCACATAAAACACAGAAATACATAAATACACACACACCCTCACTGAGACATCCACAGAAAACACACAAATACATACACACACTCTCACAGAGACACCCACAAAAAATGCACAGACAAACACACACCCTCACAGAGACACCCACATAAAACACACACCCTCACAGAGACATCCACAGAAAACACAGAGACATACACACCCACCCTCACAGAGGCATCCAGAGAAAATACACAGAGACATACATACACACACCCTCACAGAGACACCCATATAAAAAGCACAAAGACATACACACACACCCTCACAGACATCCACAGAAAATGCACAAAGACATAAACACAGACACCCACAGAAACACAAACAGGAGGTAAAATTTCTGCACATTGCATTCCCTAAATCAATAGTGTGTGACATGCATGATAAAAAAAATTCAGAAATTAAGAGATTACTTTTTGAAGAATCATATTTGTAAATGTGCAAACAAAAATAATTCTGTGAATTCAAAATTGTACATTAATGATCTGGGTAGATGGCTAGATGAAGAAAATACTTTTAAAAGGTTGAAATATGTTTGTTCCCCCCCCCCCCATTTTCCCCAACCAAGAGCACCACTTCAAATATAGTGTACAAATGTTCCCATCTGTCAGCTGTACTTATGGATTTTGAAAATGCTGTACTCTATATGGTCTTGGTGGAAACATAAGCTATGGTACTCATACCATTAGATCTGGTTAAATGCAGGATTTAGGCTTGTTTGTATGTATTTCAAAATTAAGTCAGCTGTAGTGTAAACTGAACAGTTTTAAGTTAACCTGTCTCATTTCAAACACTGAGCAATCTTAGTCTGAGAGTATAACATTTTATGAAGCTGTAAAAATCTTATATAAAATGCCTCCTTGCATCTGGAAAGTCCTTGCATAAAGGGGCAGTAAACTGGAATGTAATTAATATATATATATATATTAATAAAAAAAAACGCATATCTGCCAAAAGGGCACCTACCATTTGTGTATTGAGGAGGAAACATTTCTGCATCACTTTAAATATAGAATTTCTACAGCATTGTCAATAATCATAAATACACTGCTGATAAAAAAATGTGTTTTTATGGACCCCTGGCCCCACCATACAACTACTACCACACTGAAGTTACAATCCAAAATTGCCCAAAGAAATAAAAAACATTTACTAAGTAAGTCCTACCTCCTCTGCAAATGAAAGTGATCTGCCGTCTGTCTCAGGCACACACTGTACAAACAAAGTGCCAAGTCTGTCTCACACTGTGCATAGTGGTTTAGTGCACACTCAGAAATCCTCTCAAATGCTAATACTTTACTCCTTGTAATAACATTTCCCATGCTCAATAAGCACTCTGCTGTAGTACCCACTGGTGATATATTTTTTTTTTAGTTGTTCTTGCCTCATGGGGCCCCTCTGGCCCATTGGGCCCCTGACAGGAGTCACCCCTATCACCCCCTGATGGCGGCCCTGATTGCAATGTAGGGATAGTTTCCGAGTGGCGCACCAGTGATATCTGGTTTATCGTGCCGTATTACAAGTAGAAAGTAAAGTGATCGCTTGAGCGCAATTGAATTTATTGAGCGTCGGGATATAACAACCTCAGAGCACTGGTTAACTGTTACGCAAGACAAAAAAGTGTCATAAAACACATCAAAAATACATTTAAAAGTACAGTTACACTCATAATAAAACAATCTGTTAAAACATATTAAAAAAATATTGCATAAAAAGTTAAAAGGGCTCAAAGATTTTAGGTCTCAGGTGTTGGCAAAATAAAAAGCACTGTAAAATGTCTTTAACAAAGAGATACATACATACATACATGTCTTAATATGTACTGTATATGTGTGTGTGTGTGTGTGTATGTATGTGTATATACAGTATATATATATATATATATATATATATATATATATATATACGTATATATATATAACACTTAAAAATATAGAGTTCTGTATTATGTATAAAGAACCAAAGAAGGACAAGGCTGCACAGGATAACACATTAAACCAAACGTTTATTAATGAGGTGGTAAAGACACCGGGTCTGCCTTCATTAAATTCACATTATTATATACCAGATAAAAGGTGAACCAGATGATAGTACGTCACAATGTCATAGAATTTAAACATTACCCCCTACATGTAAGCATGTTACTAAGCTGGCCAGCAAACAGTCCATAATGTAATCCGGGCTCATAGTGTAAAAACACGCTCCAGTAATATAGAACTGGTATCGTCCCTATACTCTGCTGCAATCCGGGCACTTTAGTGTAAATACACGCTCTGGTAGCAAGATATAAGTCCGGTCTTCTATATACCAAACAGGACTACAAAAAAACTTCCGGCAGAGCAGTGCAGTCAAACACAATGCTGATGGGATACTACTGGTTGCAAGCCTTAAACCACACAGCTTACCTTCACCTTCCTTGATTTATGGGGCAGATGCCATCCGGCTGCAAATTACCTCCATGATCCTGTATTTCTGTGATGCCAATGCTGATGCGGGTCTTCACTTGCTGAACTTCGGTAGAGATGAATGTAGTGAACAGGTACAATCAAAGCTGCTTCACCTGATGGCGTTCTCCACGCTGCAAAGTTACAATCCACACATTACATGTTTCACCCCTCCCCTTTCTGGGTTGGACTTGAGGCTTTGTCAAAAGTATGATGTGACCACTGCTAGTAATGTTTAAATACCAATTCTGTTACCTTGTTACACATCCCTTGTTACTATATCTTAAAGGGACATAACGCCATTCGATAGCCTTTATCTGGTAATTCATGTTATACCTTTATATACACCATGAAGCATTTAAGAGGTGACACCTATTAGTGGCCTAAATATTTACATATTGATGCTATCAGCATGTTGATATTATACACACTTAAAACAAATACAATTATAAGGCATCTACATACATAATACCACATATCACGTATTCCACAAATCTTATATGTATGCTTTACATTGTTATTAATGTTTTAACCAAGGATTCACAAAAAACAGGCATATTCTATTTTTTCGTTAAGGCCAATGGGGGACACTGTATTAAGTCAATACATCCAGCATGATTAATGCTGATGTAATATTTGGTCAATATTGCCCCCTCTCCTCTTAGGCCTAATATGTTCGATTCCTAGCACTTTTAATTGTGTAAAGTCAGAGTTATGGAGCATTTGGAAGTGTCTAGCCACAGGGCTGTCCTGATCATTGTCCTTAATACTATCCCTATGCTCCCTGACTCTGTCTTTCAATTCACGTATCGTCTTTCCGATATAGAATTTAGGACACGAACAATGTAGTAGATAGATCAAATTCTTTGTGTTACATACAATTCTTTCATTCATATAGTAGACTTTATCTGAAGATTCTGTGTAAAAATTAGATTATTTTTCAATAATTTTCCAATGTACACAGCGGCCACAAGGTTGACAGCCTTTCACTACTTGTGATTTGGTTAGCCAATTTGTAGGCGTTTCCTTTTGAAACTTACTGTGCACTAGCCTGTCTTTTATGCTTGGAGCTCTTATAGCAGTCATTAATAATAGAAATCTATATCTGACTTACCAGATCAGTGACAAGTAGGCTATATTTCTCGATTTGAAGATTACTATAAACAATGGTATGTTACAAACCAAAGTTTATCGTAAAGAGACAGCAACCAATAGTCTGTTGCACACATCGAGCCACCACCCAGAAGCTCTTAAAAATGGGATACCTGTAGGACAATTTTTAAGATTAAAAAGGTGTTGTTCTACTGAGGCAGATTTTGAGGAACAGGCAGCAGAGATGGCAAAAAGGTTTTTACAAAGGGGATATTCAAGAAGGCAGATACGCAAAGGTTGGATAAGGGCCAGACAGACACCGAGAAGTCAGCTCTTGTATAAAAACAGTGAGTCACAGACTCAAAAGAAACAAATTCGATTAATTACAAGGTATAATTCCCATTGGAATAAACTTTGTGGCATACTTAATGGACACTGGCATATCTTGTCTAGTGATAGTTCTGTGGCTAAATACATATCAGAATATCCACTAATGACTGCTAAAAGAGCTCCAACATAAAAGACAGGCTAGTGCACAGTAAGTTTCAAAAGGAAACTCCTACAAATTGGCTAACCAAATCACAAGTAGTGAAAGGCTGTCAACCTTGTGGCCGCTGTGTATATTGCAAATTTATTTAAAAATCATCTAATTTTTGCACGGAATCTCCAGATAAAGTCTACTATATAAATGAAAGAATTGTATGTAACACAAAGAATGTGATCTATCTACTACATTGTTTGTGTCCCAAATTCTATATCGGAAAACGATACATGAATTGAAAGACAGAGTCAGGGAGCATAGGGATAGTATTAAGGACAATGATCAGGACAGCCCTGTGGCTAGACACTTCCAAATGCTCCATAACTCTGACTTTACACAATTAAAAGTGCTAGGAATCGAACATATTAGGCCTAAGAGGAGAGGGGGCAATATTGACCAAATATTACTTAAGCATTAATCATGCTGGATGTATTGACTTAATACAGTGTCCCCCATTGGCCTTAATGAAAAAATAGAATATGCCTGTTTTTTGTGAATCCTTGGTTAAAACATTAAAACATTAATAATAATAATGTAAAGCATACATATAAGATTTGTGGAATACGTGATATGTGGTATTATGTATGTAGATGTCAGGGTTTTGTCACTGTTCCTTTAAGCTAATGTTAACTGCTTACCTGTTGTTGATTGGTTGCTCCTCCTTTAAAACAAGAGAACACACAAAACACCTTGCTCAGTATTGTGGATACCTACCCAGAGTTGGCGAAATACAAGCCTTGGATTACAACTATATATATATTTATGACGAACTGTTGACTTGTTTCTTTCTCTTTGATAGTGGAAACTCCTACTACTCTCAGATGGGATTTCGTCTACTCAATTATATGCATCTACATGACGGATTGTGTTGAGGACTCTCATCATATCAGTGGGGTAAAAGTTAACCATACTTTGCTGTAATATATTAAAAAACCGCAACCTGTTATTTTCTCTAACTCACCGCAATAGGAGGACTGGTTCTATTGTCACATCCTGTTCGTTCCGCTCATGGAACACTACCTTAGTTCAGCCTAAGTTACACCGAAGCAAGACGCCTCTTCAGTGATCCCTGACTATCGGACACAGGTATGTGCTAGATAGCACTTAAGACTCTAACTAGCCTAAAGTCTTGTCAGCAGTTAATGTACAGAAGTAAACAGTCGTT
Source organism: Bombina bombina (assembly GCF_027579735.1). Taxonomy (NCBI): domain Eukaryota; kingdom Metazoa; phylum Chordata; class Amphibia; order Anura; family Bombinatoridae; genus Bombina; species Bombina bombina. The sequence goes on along the minus strand of NC_069499.1, from coordinate 759,989,915 downwards.
TATTTAACAAGGAAAAATCTGTGATTTGATTTACAGCAGCCTTCGATCTATTACCACTGCATATCTCAGTAGTAGGTCAGCCCTTTAATCGAGGTTGGAACATTTCACTAATAGCAGAGCTTTCCTGATTTACCATATATCTTGTACTATTCTGTGTGACCATTATATACAGATCATTAGTACTATTTGAATAAATCTCACTAATATACAGAATCCCCTCTCACCATAGAGGATTCAGTTACTTTAGTGAAACAAACCCAACATTTTAACCAAACTGCAGTTGCGTTCCACCACTACCAATATTAGTGTTCTTATATAATACTGAGCCAAAAAAGGAATATGGAACCAGCAGATTTGCCACAGATCGTGTACAATTTGTCACAAAAGGTAGATCAGTTAGCACAAGGGCTTCATGATTTACAAGTAGAAAATGTCGCTTTAAGAAATGTTAGAAGGGATTCTATAGCTGTTAAGGCTAACTAATTGGAAATGATTGCAGAACCTCAAGTATCCTTACCTGATACATTCTCAGGAAATTGTAAGGCATACAGGCAGTTCAAAATCGCTTGCCATTTGCTCTTTCTAATGAAACCCAGAACTTACCCCGCTGAGAGAGTAAAAGTCCTTACGACCATATCCTTTCTCAGAGGGGAACCCAGAAATTGGGTTCTTTGAAACCAAGGACTCCATACTAGGGTCTTTGGATGCATTTTTCTCATCCATGGATGAATTGTTTCAGGACACAGACATACAGCTCACAGCAGAAACCTCCATGAGGAGTCTCAAACAGGGGAAGAGGCCCGTGGAGGAGTATATCACGGACCTTAAACAATTTGCTACGGACTCTCTATGGAACCCCATAGCTCTTCATAATCAGTTCTGTTTAGGCCTTTCAGAGGCTCTTAAGGACGAATTTGCTCGGATTGAGCTGCCAAAGACCCTCAATGGTTTTATGAGAATGGCTACTCAGATTGACCGCCGCATACGGGAGAGAAAGGCAGAAAGATATTCTACTGACATAAAATCTAAAACTAATGTGACAACACTTGTCAGCAGTCCTTTTTCTAAACCTCAGACTGAGACAATGGAGATTGGGATCTTAAGAGGTCCTATCAGTCCTGAAGAAAAACTCCACAGGAAGGTAAAAAACCTTTGTATGTATTGCGCTAGTCTATCCCATAATGTCCAGGACTGCACAATCTTGATGAAGACTAAGAAATGTAAGTACAAATTCATATTCTCCACTCTACTGTCCTTACCAAGACCAAACCCCCTTATTGTACCATGTCTCTTTCTCTACAGCTGGACCAAAACCTTCTGATGATTGAAGATGCCATAATTGATTCAGGTGCTTCGGGGAACTACATCGACCTTCAATATTGTCTGACGAACAAAATTCCCCTCATAACAAAGAAAGTTCCTATACCCATCAAGGTTATAGATGATTCTCCTATGATTTCAGGTCCTATAATCCAAGAGACAGTTCCAATTCTTATTAATATTTCTGGTCACATTGAAATGCTGTCTTTTGACGTTTTACCCTCTCCTCATTTCACTTTAGTTCTAGGCTTGAAGTGGCTTCAACTTCATAATCCCATTATTGTTTGGTTCCCTTTTCAAATAAATTTTGCTTCAGTTTATTGCAGAGACACATGTTTCCGTGGTCATTTTTTGTTGCACTCAAACTCACACATTAATGACTTACCTCTAGAGTACAAATATTTTGAGGATGTTTTCAGCAAAACTGAGGCTGAGAATTTGCCTCCTCATAGGATCTACGATTGCCCCATAGAACTCCAACCTGGCTCAGAATACCATTTGGGCACCTGTATCCTTTAAGTCATCCAGAATTGGAGCATTTAAAGGATTATCTGGAGGAGAAGGAAGGGCTTCATCAGAACCTCCACATGCCCTGCTGGCGCAGGAATATTTTTCGTTCACAATAAAGATTCCAGCCTCAGACCAATAATAGATTATCGCGAACTCAACAAATGTACAATAAAAAAATCGGTATCCGTTACCGCTCATCCCAGAGATGATTGAAAGACTTTCTGAAGCAACTATCTTCTCCAAACTAGATTTAAGAGGGGCGTACAACCTTATATGGATAAAAGAGGGCCACGAATGGCTGACAGCATTTAGAACCAGGTACGGCTTATTTGAATACCTGGTAATGTCATTCGGCCTGTGCAATGCCCCAGCCACTTTCCAACACTTCATTAATGATGTGTTCCGTGATTTGTTGGACGTGTGTGTAGTCATTTATCTGGATGACATTCTCATTTATTCAAGATCCAAAGAAGAACATATAAAACACGTCCAATGGGTACTCTCTAGACTTAGAGCACATAAATTATACGCAAAACCCAAGAAGTGTAAGTTTCACACTAACCATGTCTCCTTCCTGGGATATAATATTTCTCCACATGGTATTCAAATGCAGAAGGAAAAGGTTGCAGCCGTGCAAGATTGGCCAGAACCAAAGACAAAGAAAGATTTACAGCGGTTCTTAGGATTTTCTAATTACTATAGAACATTTATAAAAAAAATTCCACAGTGGTAAAACCCCTGACAAAATTAACTGGCACATCTACTGCATTCTCTTGGGATTCAGAGGCAAATAAAGCATTCAACATGTTAAAGACCAGTTTCACAACCGCCCCCATATTACAATTCCCTAATCCTCAATATCTATTATATCTTAAGTATTATTTGTAGCTATAATACCAAAACACCAGTAGTATTATTGAACCGACTGGTTAAATGGTGTCACAACACTTTTATAGTAATTGGAAATACCCAAATAGCCTGCTGATTATGTTGAGAGCAAAGTTGTGAATAATATACAGGCGTACAATTGGATAAGAAACTGCTGTAAGATATTGTAGCAAAGTTCAGCAGGTATGATCTTATTAAACAGATAACTTCTGAATATAAGAGGAAATATGTAAGCAAACTGGGGTTAGTAATTTGCAGGCTGAAGCTAGGACACAGTGAAGCAATAAGCGGTAACAAGCTGATTTACAGTTGCGTGAGGAAACAAACAATTTGAGAGATACTTGCGAGCCAGGAGCGAATTGTCCGTTAGTAGAAGTTGGTCACAGGAAGCTTTGGTGACTGAATTAGCAGAGATGATCTGGAGAAGTAGGGGAGCAGTAGCGGCGTCCTCGGAGGCTACTGAATGAGAGCGAGGTGTAGGAAGTAGATCCGGCAAGTAGTGGAATCAATGCTCAGGATAGCGATCAACATTACCAGGGAAGTGATCGGAGTCTGCGAAGTAGATGCGTCGGGGTAAAGTAGGTTCACTGATTCTGGAATAAAGGTGCAGATATCTAGTATCTGAGATAGTTAGATGAGGCTTGACACGTATAATAGGCAAAAGTTAGGAGAGGTTCCTAGGAGATTACCAACAAAATAATCAAGCAAGATATTAACAGGATGTGGGGTTATAAAGGGAAAGGAGGAGGGGCTGACTTAAAGGGACATTACAGATCCCCCCTCTCAAGGCATCAGCTCCGAAGATGCATTTGGCTTATGCGGATAACGCTCATGAAAAGCTGCGACTAGTCGCGGAGCATGAACTTGGGATCGTGGAACCCATGAATCCTCCCCCTGTCCGTAACCTCTCCAACGGACCAGATACTGCAACCTTTTACGGAAGATACGGGAGTCAAGGATGCTGCCCACCTCATATTCTTTGTGATCCTCAAAAGTGACCGGTGGTGGTGGAGCCTGCGAACGTGGGAAATAGGTGCTGGTTCGATAGGGCTTCAATAAAGATATGTGAAAAGAGGGGTGAATCTTGTATTTGTCGGGCAGGTCCAGTACAACATTAGAAGGCTTAAGGATGCAAGATATTCGGAACGGACCAATAATTTGGCTACCTAATTTCCTTGAAGGTATTGCTAACTTAAGGTACTTGGTGGAGAGCCATACATGGTCAACCAATTTATATACTGGTCTAGGTCGGTGTTGTAATAATACTGTTGATCAGCTTTTGCTTTTTGCAAATGCTCTTTCAGGAGTTGTAGAGAAGTTTGTAAATTCTCTAAATAAGAGGTGACAGAAGGAGATGAGGAATCTCTTTTAGGAATTTGTATGGTTTGTGGATGGTATCTATAGGTTGCATAGAACGGTGTCATTTTAGTTGAACTTGACACAGAATTGTTATATGAAAATTCAGCTAAAGTTAAATGAGTCAACCAGTCTTCCTGCTGGTGTGTGACATAACACCTGAGATACTGCTCAAGAATTCCATTTACACGCTCAGTGAGACCGTTCGTCTGGGGATGGTAAGAAGTTGAGAGTCTCGGGTGTATTTGTAATGATTTGCAAATTTCCTTCCAAAAACGGGAGGTAAACTGTGAGCCACGGTCTGTGATCATGACATTCGGCAACCCATGTAGGCGTACAATCTGCTTTAGAAATGTATCTGCAGTTTGTGATGCAGTGGGTAGGGATTCAAGTGGTATAAAGTGGGCAAGTTTGGTTAAGTGATCGACAACAACCATGATTGTGTTATGATTGTATGAAAGTGGAAGTTCCACTATGAAGTCCATGGAAACTACAGTCCATGGAATATCAGGTATAGGGAGCGGAGTTAGGAACCCATTGGGTTTCTTTCTTTCTATTTTATAACGTGCACAGGTCTCACATGATGTGACATAATCTTGTATGGTTTTAGCCATATTAGGCCACCAGAAATACCTTTGTAGGAGTTCCCTAGTTTTGTATATACCTACATGTCCTGACATTGGATTGTCATGGTAATGTTCTAAAATCCTATGTCGCAATTGGGGTGGTATGTACAATTTCTCATTCAAAGTGTACAGTCCATCTAACTCTTTGATGAGTTGTGGTTTCGTTGGTACTGAGTCTGTTTCTAAAGCCTTTAGAATGTCCTGTTCAAGATTAATTAAGGTGCCAACAATTTTGTGTGACGGTATCAATTGTAGTGTATTGTTTGTATGTGGCCGGTTGTCAGTCAGTCGGGACAAAGCGTCTGCTTTGGTGTTTAGAGTGCCTGGTCTGTAAGTTATCAAAAAATTGAACCTGTCTAAAAAAAGTGACCAGCGGACCTGTCGTGAAGATAGTGGGGCCTAGTTATCAAGCCGTCTACTTTACCTGCCTTCGCCGGTTCAATACGCCCGCCTAAGCTTGCCTACCATCGCCGCCGCGGACCTGCAAAATTTTGCCTAAGTTATCAATAAAGCTGTCAAAAAGCTGCGCACCAAGTACGGGCCGATGAGCAGCGGACTGTGATAGTTATCACTCATCCGATCTCGCTGCTCTTCGGCTTTTTGACAGCTTTATTGCTAGCCTGTAACTAAGCACCCACACTAACTACACTGTTCTATCCTGCCCCCCTATACTGCCGCCACCTATAATAAAGTTATTAACCCCTTTCCTGTGGATCCCGGACCTCGCCGCAACTAAATAGTTTAACCCCTAAACCGCCGCTCCCGGACCCCGCCGCAACCTATATTAAACTTATTAACCCCTAATCTGCCCCCCTTACACCGTCGCCACTGTAATAAAATTATTAACCCCTAAACCTAAGTCTAACACTAACCCTAACTTAAATATTAATTAAATAAATCAAATTAATATTTCTCTTATTAACTAAATTAATCCAATTTAAAACTAAATACTTACCTTTAAAATAAACCCTAATATAGCTACAATATAAATAATAATTATATTGTAGCTATTTTAGGATTTATTTTTATTTTACAGGCAACTTATTATTATTATTAACTATTTAATAGCTATCTAGTTAAAATAAAGAGAAATTTACCTGTAAAATAAAAACTAACCTAAGTTACAATTACACCTAACACTACACTATCATTAAATAAATGAATCCTATTTAAAACTAAATACTTACCTGTAAAATAAACCCTAAGATAGCTACAATGTAATTAATAATTACATTGTAGCTATTTTAGGATTTATATTTATTTTACAGGTAACTTTGTATTTATTTTAACTACGTACAATAGCTATTAAATAGTTATTAACTATTTAATAACTACCTAGCTAAAAGAAATACAAAATTACCAGCAAAATAAATCCTAACCTAAGTTACAATTAAACCTAACACTATACTATCATTAAATAAATTAAATAAATTAAATACAAATACCTACAAATAAATACAAATAAATACACTAACTAAAGTACAAAAAATAAAAAAATAATTTACAAACACTATTAAAATATTACAACAATTTTAAGCTAATTACACCTACTCTAAGCCCCCTAATAAAATAACAAAGCCCCCCAAAATAAAAAAATTCCCTACCCTATTCTACATTAAAAAGATACCAGCTCTATTACCTTACCAGCCCTTAAAAGGGCCTTTTGCGGGGCATGCCCCAAAGAAAACAGCTCTTTTGCCTGTAAAATAAAAATACACCCCCCAACATTAAAAACCACCCACATACCCCTACTCTAACCCAAACCCCCATTAAATAAACCTAACACTACCCCCCTGAAGCTCTTCCTACCTTGAGTCATCTTCACTCAGCCGAGCCGAATTCCTCATCCAATCCGGGCGATGTCTTCATCCAAGCATGGCGCTGAAGAGGTCCATCATCCGGCTGAAGTCTTCATCCAAGCGGTGGCTGAAGAGGTCCATCATCCGGCTGATGTCTTCATCCAAGCGGTGGCTGAAGAGGTCCATCATCCGGATGAAGTCTTCTATCAAGCAGCATCTTCAATCTTCTTTCTTCCGGCTCCATCTTCATCCCGCTGACACGGAACATCCTTCCTCCACGACGAACTCCCGACAAATGACGATTCCTTTAAGGGACGTCATCCAAGATGGCGTCCCTCGAATTCCGATTGGCTGATAGGATTTTATCAGCCAATCGGAATTAAGGTAGGAATAATCTGATTGGCTGATGGAATCAGCCAATCAGATTCAAGTTCAATCCGATTGGCTGATCCAATCAAAAAAATCAGATTGAGCTCGCATTCTATTGGCTTCAGCCGGATGATGGACCTCTTCAGCCCTGGCTTGGATGAAGACGTCAGCTTGATGATGGACCTCTTCAGCCCCCGCTTGGATGAAGACTTCACCCGGATGATGGACCTCTTCAGCGCCACGCTTGGATGAAGACATCGCCCGGATTGGATGAAGAATTCGGCTCGGCTGAGTGAAGACGACTCAAGGTAGGAAGATCTTCAGGGGGGTAGTGTTAGGTTTATTTAAGGGGGGTTTGGGTTAGAGTAGGGGTATGTGGGTGGTGGGTTTTAATGTTGGGGGGGTGTATTTTTATTTTACAGGTAAAAGAGCTGTTTTTTTGGGGGCATGCCCCGCAAAAGGCCCTTTTAAGGGCTGGTAAGGTAATAGAGTTGGTATCTTTTTAATGTAGAATAGGGTAGGGAATTTCCTTATTTTGGGGGGCTTTGTTATTTTATTAGGGGGCTTAGAGTAGGTGTAATTAGCTTAAAATTGTTGTAATATATTTATAATGTTTGTAAATTATTTTTTTATTTTTTGTAACTTAGTTCTTTTTTTATTTTTTGTACTTTAGTTAGTGTATTTATTTGTAGGTATTTGTATTTAATTTATTTAATTTATTTCATGATAGTGTAGTGTTAGGTTTAATTGTAACTTAGGTTAGGATTTATTTTACTGGTCATTTTGTATTTCTTTTAGCTAGGTAGTTATTAAATAGTTAATAACTATTTAATAGCTATTGTACCTAGTTAAAATAAATACAAAGTTACCTGTAAAATAAATATAAATCCTAAAATAGCTACAATGTAATTATTAATTACATTGTAGCTATCTTAGGGTTTATTTTACAGGTAAGTATTTAGTTTTAAATAGGATTAATTTATTTAATGATAGTGTAGTGTTAGGTGTAATTGTAACCTAGGTTAATTTTTATTTTACAGGTAAATTTCTCTTTATTTTAGCTAGGTAGCTATTAAATAGTTAATAATTATTTAATAGCTATTCTACCTAGTTAAATTAAATTGAAAGTTGCCTTAAAATAAAAATAAATCCTAAAATAGCTACGATATAATTATTATTTATATTGTAGCTATATTAGGGTTTATTTTACAGGTAAGTATTTAGCTTTAAATAGGAATAATTTAGTTAATAAGAGTTAATTTATTTAGTTAGATTTAAATTAGATTTAATTTAGGGGGGTGTTAGGGTTAGGGTTATACTTAGCTTTAGAGGTTTATAATTTTATTATAGGTTGCGGCGGTATAGGGGGGGCAGGATAGGGGTTAATAAAAATATTATAGGTGGTGACGGTGTAGGGGGGGCAGATTAGGGGTTAATAAGTTTAATATAGTGGCGGCGGGGTACATGTTAGGGTGTTAGGTGTACACACTTCCCATAGGAATCAATGGGGTGTCAGGCAGCAGCGAACTTGAACTTTCGCTATGGTCTGACTCCCATTGATTCCTATGGGATCCGCCACCTCCAGGGCGGTGGATTGAAAACCAGGTACGCTGGGCCGTAAAAGTGCCGAGCGTACCTGCTGGGATTTTGATAACTCCCAAAAGTAGTCAGATTGTGCCGAACTTGTGTTCGGAACATCTGGAGTGACGTAAGAATTGATCTGTGTCGGACGGATCGATGCTTACGTCACCAGATTCTACTTTTGCCGGTGTCTAGGGCTTGATAACTAAGGCGAATCAGCCTCGCCACAAATACGCTGCGGAATTCCAGCGTATTTGAGGTTGACGGCTTGATAACTAGAGGCCAGTGTCTTATTTTGTCTTAAATATTGAAGATTTTATGATCCGTGTAGATTATAAAAGGTTTTTTAGTGCCTTCTAGGATATGCCTCCAGACTTCCAATGCACATTTCATTGCTAGCAATTCCTTGTCGCCCACTGAGTAATTCATCTCAGCTGGGAGCAACGTTCTAGAATAAAATGCGATAAGATGTATCGGATGTTTTTCATCAGGTCTTTGGGATAAGACGGCTCCCAATCCTGTATCAGAGGCGTCTACCTCTACAATGAACTGACAAGTATGATCTGGTAAGCTTAGAACAGGTGCAGTAGTGAAACAGTCCTTTAATAGGTTAAATGTTTGGTCAGCCTCAGGAGTCCACTGGAATGGAAACGCCTTCTTTGTCAGGTTTGTGAGTGGTTTTACAATAGTTGAGAAGTTCAGAATAAATCTGCAATAAAAATTTGCAAATCCTAGGAATCGCTGTAGCGATTTTAAGTTAATGGGTTTGGGCCAATTTTTGATAGCTGTAAGTTTTTCTGGGTCCATCATTACTTTATCGGGGGAAATAACTAGGGATGGGCGAATGTGCAAATTTTCGAATTTCGAATGTAGAACGAATGTTATTACCTAAATTCGAATGTCAATAAGAACGAATATTCTTAAAAATTCAAAAATCGAATGTTATTTACAGTTTTCGAATGTCACTTTCGAATTCGAATGTTTATAATTATATCGAATGTCTACATTCGAAATTCGAATTTTTCGAATTCGAATATAAATTTGAATTTTTTTAAATTCGAATATAAATTCGAATTTTTCAAATTTGAATATTGCATAATTCGAATATTACATTTAAAAGCATTAGAAATACTATTAAAATCTAAATTCGAATTTTTCGAATTCGAATACACGTATTGCATAATTCGAATATTACATTTAAAGAAAAAGCATTAGAAATACTATTACAATCTAAATTTGAATTTTTCGAATTCGAATACACGTATTGCATAATTCGAATATTACATTTAAAGAAAAAGCATTAGAAATACTATTACAATCTAAATTCAAATTTTTCGAATTCGAATACACGTATTGCATAATTCGAATATTACATTTAAAGAAAAAGCATTAGAAATACTATTACAATCTAAATTCGAATTTATCGAATTCGAATATTGCATAATTCGAATATTACATTTAAAGAAAAAGCATTAGAAATACTATTACAATCTAAATTCGATTTTTTCGAATTCGAATACACGTATTGCATAATTCGAATATTACATTTAAAGAAAAAGCATTAGAAATACTATTACAATCTAAATTCGAATTTTTCGAATTTGAATATTGCATAATTCGAATATTACATTTAAAGAAAAAGCATTAGAAATACTATTACAATCTAAATTCGAATTTTTCAAATTCGAATATTGCATAATTCGAATATTACATTTAAAGAAAAAGCATTTGAAATACTATTACAATCTAAATTCGAATTTTTCGAATTTGAATATTGCATAATTCGAATATTACATTTAAAGAAAAAGCATTAGAAATACTATTACAATCTAAATTCGAATTTTTCGAATTCGAATATTTTCGAATGTAATCGTAAAATTCAAAACCGAACATTCGAAAATCGAATGTTAGAATGTTATGTAAACATTCGAAATTCGATTCGAACGAACGAATGTGTTAAAATTCGTGCCGTTTTTCAAATGTTGCGAAACATTCGCCCATCCCTAGAAATAACATAACCCAAAAATTTTATTTCATGAACATGGAATAAACATTTTTCTGCTTTTGCAAAAAGTTCATGTTCTCGAAGGCGTGTTAAAACTAGGGATGGGCGAATGTGCAAATTTTCGAATTTCGAATGTAGAACGAATGTTATTACTGAAATTCGAATTTTTCGAATTCGAATATAAATTCGAATTTTTCGAATTCGAATATTGCATAATTCGAATATTACATTTAAAAGCATTAGAAATACTATTACAATCTAAATTCGAATTTTTCGAATTCGAATACACGTATTGCATAATTTGAATATTACATTTAAAGAAAAAGCATTAGAAATACTATTACAATCTAAATTCAAATTTTTCGAATTCGAATGCACGTATTGCATAATTCGAATATTACATTTAAAGAAAAAGCATTAGAAATACTATTACAATCTAAATTCGAATTTTTCGAATTCGAATATTGCATAATTCGAATATTATATTTAAAGAAAAAGTATTAGAAATACTTTTACAATCTAAATTCGAATTTTTCGAATTTGAATACACGTATTGTATAATTCGAATATTACATTTAAAGAAAAAGCATTAGAAATACTATTACAATCTAAATTCGAATTTTTCGAATTCGAATACACGTATTGCATAATTCAAATATTACATTTAAAGAAAAAGCATTAGAAATACTTTTACAATCTAAATTCGAATTTTTCGAATTTGAATACACGTATTGTATAATTCGAATATTACATTTAAAGAAAAAGCATTAGAAATACTATTACAATCTAAATTCGAATTTTTCGAATTCGAATATTGCATAATTTGAATATTACATTTAAAGAAAAAGCATTAGAAATACTATTACAATCTAAATTCGAATTTTTCGAATTCGAATACACGTATTGCATAATTCGAATATTACATTTAAAGAAAAAGCATTAGAAATACTATTACAATCTAAATTCGAATTTTTCGAATTCGAATATTGCATAATTCGAATATTACATTTAAAGAAAAAGCATTAGAAATACTATTACAATCTAAATTCGAATTTTTCGAATTCGAATATTTTCGAATCTAATCGTAAAATTCGAAACCGAACATTCGAAAATCGAATGTTAGAATGTTATGTAAACATTCGAAATTCGATTCGAACGAACGAATGTGTTAAAATTCGTGCCGTTTTTCGAATGTTGCGAAACATTCGCCCATCCCTAGTTAAAACCCACCTTACATGTTTTACATGTTCTTGAATATCTCTGGAATAGATTAAAATGTCATCAAGGTATATTATGATACATATATCAATTAAGTCTTTGAATATATCGTTGATGAAATGTTGAAAAGTTCCAGGGGCGTTACAGAGCCCAAAAGGCATCACCTTATATTCAAAGAGACCGTATCTAGTACGAAAGGCCGTTTTCCACTCATCCCCCTCTTTGATTCTGATAAGGTTATATGCCCCCTTTAGATCTAATTTGGTATAGATGGTGGCTCCATTAAGACGTTCAAGGAGTTCGGGGATGAGTGGCAAAGGATAACGTTTTTTTACAGTTATAGAGTTTAGGGCTCTGTAATCAATAATCAGTCTTAAAGAATGGTCTTTGTTAGTAACAAAAAACATTCCTGCTGCTGCAGGTTATACGGAAGGTACTATAAAGCCGTATTTTAAGTTATCATCTAAGTATTCCCTTAAATGTTGCAACTCTTTTTGTGAAAGGGGGTAGATCTTCCCATAAGGGACCAGAGAACCAGGGATTAAATCTATGGGGCAATCGTACACCCTATGAGCCGGTAGCAATTCGGCTTCTTTTAAATCAAATACCTCAGTTAGATCATGATATCGGGTGGTATAGTGAGATTAAGTGTACCAATTATCTGGTGAGGGAAACAAGTGGATGCACAATATTTGGAGTTAAAATCAATGGTATGGGTCACCCAGTTAATTCTAGGATTATGTTTAATCAACCAAGTATAGCCCAAAATAATATTATGCAAAGAGGAGGGTATGATATTGAAACTAACATACTCTGTATGACCTTGATCTGTAGTTATCATTAGAGGTATAGTATGCTGTGTGATGGGTCCATTACGAATAAGAGAACCATCAATCACTTTTATGAAAACAGGTTTTTGCTTATCAATACAAGGGATTTTATTTTCAGCAACAAACTTTGCATCTATGAAACAATCAAAAGCCCCGGAATCAATTATTGCGTCAGTCTTGGTCTGTTGGAGGTCCCATTGTAAGGATAGAGAAAGTGTAAGTGATTTTTGTTCTGGTACTGTTATGGCAGAATATATGTCAGTTTGCTTACCCTTCTTCTGTCGGTGTAGAATTGGACAGGTTGTTACAGTATGGTCTTTATTTGCGCAATAGATGCATAAGTTGGATGTACGTCGTCTTGTCTTTTCCTCAACTGACAATGGTCCTTTAATCATTCCTATTTCCATGGGAGTTTGAGGGTATGTATGTTTTTCAGGAGTGGGTGAGAGATATCTTTTAGAGGGTGTGTCTGTTAGCAATCTTTCAGAGCGTCTCTCTCTAATTCTACGATCTAAAGTGGTTACTAACTTTATCAACCCTTGTAAGGTATCTGGCTTCTCTAGCCTTGATAGCTCATCTTTTAGAGTGTCATTCAGTCCCAGTCTGAATTGATTTTTCAAAGAAATATTGTTCCATTGGGAATCAGTTGCCCACATTTGGAATTCAGTTATAAATTCCTCTACAGTGCGTTTACCCTGTTTGAGAGCTCTGAGTTTGGTTTCAGCGTGAATTTGGGTATTGCTATCCTCATATAAAGCAGACATAGAGTTAAAAAAATGATCTAAAGAATCCATAATGGGACTGTTTGATTAGAATAACCAGTTTGACCATGACCTGGGTTCAGCAGTGAGATATGAAATTGCTGTACATACTTTTATCTTATCAGAACAGTAAGTTTTAGGTTTCATGGTAAAGAGAAGTAAACATGCATTTTTAAAGTCCCTAAATTCACTTCTTTTACCAGAGAACAAGGATGGAGGGTTAATATGTGGTTCTGGTGGCTCCAAACTTTTTGGTGCAACTATGTCTTTAACCAAATTTTTTAGTGCTGTATTCTCAGTCTGGAGATCAGTCAATGCTCTTGCCAGATAATCCACTTTTTGATTTAAACTGTCAATCTCAGACTTTATAATTTGGGGATCCATTACTATGAAGTATTATTTTTAGGCTTGATTATTATGTTATATCTTAAGTATTATTTGTAGCTATAATACCAAAACACCAGGAGTATTATTGAACCGACTGGTTAAATGGTGTCACAGCACTTTTATAGTAATTGGAAATACCCAAATAGCCTGCTGATTATGTTGAGAGCAAAGTTGTGAATAATATACAGGCGTACAATTGGATAAGAAACTGCTGTAAGATATTGTAGCAAAGTTGAGCAGGTATGATCTTATTAAACAGATAACTTCTGAATATAAGAGGAAATATGTAAGCAAACGGGTTAGTAATTTGCAGGCTGAAGCTAGGACACAGTGAAGCAATAAGCGGTAACAAGCTGATTTACAGTTGCGTGAGGAAACAAACAATTTGAGAGATACTTGCGAGCCAGGAGCGAATTGTCCGTTAGTAGAAGTTGGTCACAGGAAGCTTTGGTGACTGAATTAGCAGAGATGATCTGGAGAAGTCGGGGAGCAGTAGCGGCGTCCTCGGAGGCTACTGAATGAGAGCGAGGTGTAGGAAGTAGATCCGGCAAGTAGTGGAATCAATGCTCAGGATAGCGATCAACATTACCAGGGAAGTGATCGGAGTCTGCGAAGTAGATGCGTCGGGAATAAAGGTGCAGATATCTAGTATCTGAGATAGTTAGATGAGGCTTGACATGTATAATAGGCAAAAGTTAGGAGAGGTTCCTAGGAGATTACCAACAAAATAATCAAGCAAGGATATTAACAGGATGTGGGGTTATAAAGGGAAAGGAGGAGGGGCTGACTTAAAGGGACATTACAATATCAATATACATTAGAAGTTGATTCATCGGACTTCGCTATTGGTGCTGTACTTTCTCAACAAAAATCTCTAAAAGAACCTCTACACCCCATATCTTACTACTCGAAAGTAATGTCTCCTGCAGAAAGAAACTATGCAATTGGAGACAAGGAATTGTTGGCAATTTGACGCTCACTAGAACACTGGCGACATCTCCTTGAAGGTACAACTTTACCAATTAACATCTACATAGATCATAAAAACTTACAGTACCTACAAAATAACAAAACTCTATCGGCCCAGGTTCGATGGAGCCTTTATTTAGATCTCTGAAACAAGTCACCCCGAGCTCTGCCTACACATATGGAAGAAGAGCTAACCATGGATGAATGCATCATCCAGTAAAACCATACTTTCTGGAACACGTCTGTTGCCCCCAATGTTATTGCTGCTGTTTCGTGCAAGGAGTATGTCATTCTAAATTTGTCTGTAATTTCTCGCCAAGTCAGGGGTCTTTCCTTCCAGTACCTAGCAATGTTCGTTCTTGTCACCGTGCAAAGTATTTTTACAAAGGTGTTAATATGTTTGTGAAAATTCGGTAATGGAGCGTTAAGAAGTCCCTGTTCCATAGTTAGCGTTATTTGCTCTTCTAGTAGTGTGCTAAGGTATAACTAAAGGTTAGGCCATATTTGAGTGACCCCAGGACAGTCCCACCACATTTGCTCCTCCCTTCCCCAAAGTTTTTGTTGGGATTAAGTACCATCTGAAGATGGTTTTAATGCTATTTTCCCTAAGGTCAGCATTGATAAGCCCTCTGTGTGCCGAGTGTAGTAGGACACACCATTCTTGTATGTCTAATATCTTGCCAATGTCTATCTCCCACTTAAGCATGATGGAGGATTTGGTGTCATTGGTCTCGTTTTGTAGTGTTATATATAGTTGCGAAATTGTCCCTTTCGGTCTAGTTTAATGCTACAAAATTTCTCTAGAGGTGTACTAATTTGCTTAGGTATGTTAGGTGTAAATTTGCCTAGAGCAGATTGAAGTTGAAGATAGAGGTACCATTTTAAAGGGATCGGGGATAGAATTGTGTGGACTTGGGTAAAAGACATGGGTCTGCCACGAGTCAGAAGGTCCCCCACCCAGTAGAGGCCCTTATTTTCCCATTTATCCAACTGTCCCCGGTAGTCTGTTGGGATAAGGTACCTAAGCAGCATCTTAGCAAAAAACTCTGGGAATATTTTTTTTGTTTTTGGTTAAAGTTTTCCAGTGATGGACAGAGAACCTTGTGGGTTGTGGGCATTTTAGACCTTTAAATTGGTATGGAAATTTATCCCAGATGAGGTCCTCTGGCGAGGCAAAATCCCCAAGGTTTGCCTCCAATTTAGTCCAAATTACATCCTTTCTTATAGATCCCAGCAACATGTTCTGGGCTAGTCTGGTAGCGTCATAATAATCTAGGATGTTGGGAACTACTACCCCCCCCCCCAGTTGTCTGTGTTTGGTAAGTGTATGGTAGGGGATTCTAGATTGCTTTTTGCCATTTATGAAGTGGATAATTTCTGATTGTATAGTTTTTATATAGTTTCTTGGAATCAGTATTGGTAAAGTTCGGAACAAATACAGGAGTCTTGGAAGTAAATTCATCTTTATAGCGGACATTCTGCCATACTAGGAAAAGTGGAAATGTTTCTATCTGCTTATGTCTTTACGTAAATCTTTGTATAAGGGAAGATAACTTGCATTGTATATATCTGTATATTGGCTTGTTAAGTTAATTCCTAAGTATTTGATATGGGACTTAATTCAGGAGAAGGTGAAATTTAGCTCTATTAATTTTTTGTGTGGTCTGGTAGTGCTATTGCCATAGCTTTGCTTTTGTCTAAATCTATCTTGTAACCTGATATGGTAGAAAATTGGTCGAGAATATCGTATACATTTGTGAGTGGTGTCAGGGGCTTAGTTAGTGTCAGCAACACGTCGTCTGCAAAGAGGGAAATTTTATAGTCATTGTCTTTTATCCTGAGACCCGCCTATGTTAGGGGCCTGTCTGATGTATGCCGCCAAAGGTTCCATTCAAATAGCAAACAGTAATGGGGACAATGGGCAGCCCTGTCTCGTACCGTTTTTAATGTCTATTGGCTTGGATTGATAGTCCATGGCTCTAATCACTGCAGTGGGTGTTGAATAAATACTCTGTAGGGCATCTATGAAGGGTCCCTTGAAACCTATTGTGTCTAGAGCCGTAAACATGTACGTCCGATCAATTCTGTCAAATGCCTTCTCCACTTCCAGAGAAAGGACCAGAGAAGACGTTTTAGTTCTGGTCAGATGGGCAATGATCGCTATTGTAGGCCTAATATTATCAGGTGCCCCTCTTCCCATCACAAATCCTACCTGGTCCGGATGCACCAAACCCGGCAAGATGTGTTTTAGCCTGTTTGACAATATTTTAGTGAAGATTTTTAAAGGGGGATATGGGTCTGTAACTAGAACACCATTTCGGGTTTTTTCCCAGGCTTAGGTATTACCACGATCCAAGCACCAAGCAGGTCTCTGGGTATCTCTAAGCCCTGCATAACATAGTTGGAGAATTTTACCAAATGAGGAATCAGGGATTTTTTTAATAATTTATAATATTCTCCAGGGAGGCCATCGGGGCCTGGGGATTTGCCTGGCTTTAAATCTCTTATAGCTTGTTGGACCTCGCTAATAGTTACGTCTTGATTTAGGCTGTCCCTATCTTCTTCCGATATCGAGGGCAGATTAGCCTTTCCCAAAAATTTCATTAGTAAGGATTTGGTCTGGTCTGATTGAGTAACGGTAGTTCCATTATATAAGGTACGGTAATACTGTGCAATCAGTCCACAGGTTGTTGGATCTGGGGTATTGCGGATAGTCTCAATTTGTCTCGAAGTTTGTTCGCCATGTATCTGTCCGGTTTATTAGTGTATATGTAATAATTTGTTTTAAGTCTAAATGCTGCTCTAATTGCTTGATCGTTTAGAATATTAGCAAGTGTTGTGCGTTTCTCCTGCAGTTTCTTCAGAACTATGTCGGATTGTGTAAGTTTATGTTGTTTCTCTAAGGCTTCAATGTCATCTTGTAAGGTTTTTCTTTGTGTGGTTAGCTTTTTAAGATAGATAGATTTTTCTTTGATTAGCAGGCCCCTCAAAAAGGTCTTATGGGCTGCTCATGTAGAAATAGGGTTAGAAGTGGACCCTGTATTAATGTCCCAGTAATTTGTCATTTGTTGAATTATGTTCATTTTGACTGGGGGATCTTTGAAGCATGTTGGGTCCAATGTCCATGATCTAGTTCGTCCAGTATTTTGCAGGTTACCTAGTTGCAGTTGAACTATTGAGTGATCCGACCATACACATAAATGAATGGCAGATGTGGTCAAAGTGGGTTGTAGGATTTGGCTAATGTAGATATAATCTAGCTTTGAATATGTTTTGTGAGCCGCTGAGAAATATGTGGTATCAGTAGTATCTCCGTATAAAGTCGACCACGAGTCTATGAGTGAGTGTGTGAGCAAGCATTTTTCGAATGACTTTGGACATTTTGTGTAGGTTATTTTGTTTACGTGCCAGTGAGTGAAAATGTTTCCTAGAGTGTGCTGCCATGTCGATGTTAAAATCACCGGCCAGAATGATCTGACTCTTGGACCAACCTATCAGGAGGTATGAAATCTTTTTTAAAAACATATCTTGTTTTTCATTAGGGGCATATATGTTGCAGAATAAAACATCAGTACCCTGGATTTTGCCCCTCACTAACTAGAATCTGCCTTCTTTGTCTTCAATGGTTTCTATATGAGTAAAGGAGAGGGAAGAGTGTATTAAGATTGAAACCCCTCTTTTCTTGGAATCCGCCGTGGCATGGTAATGCTGCTTAAAGTCCCTAGCCCAGTACTTGGGAATTTGTGCCTTCAAAAAATGTGTCTCCTGAAGAAAAATCATGTTTGCCCTAAGGGATTTATACTGTGTAAGTGCTGTCCTATGCTTTATATCGGAGTTTAAACCCCTGACATTGTGTGAAATTAAATTAATTGTCCAGGAATTCATCTATTATGATGTGTTAGTATATATATATGTATATTTTGGGACTGCCCTGGTATAGTTAGAAAAACAAGATTCCTACCATTCTCCTGCCCAGAACCCTACAATTCAGAGTGTGTAGGTCGATGAAAGGAAATGGAATAGCTGCTGAATCTCCTCTTCATTTGGCATGACACTTTTAAGAAATCTAAACAAATAAGATAAATTAGTGACCAAGAAGGTAGAACATGTTTACAGCATGGATCAAACCATACTGGGTCAATTGAACAAACTGAACCAAAAACATAACAATAAATCAGAAAAATAACCCTAATAAGAACATATAGTAAAAAAAAACCACAAAGATATAATAAAATTAATATGTAGAAGAAAGAAAGAACGTTGGTAGGACGTTTAAACGTTCTACGTGTCACTATGCACATTTACCCCCAATGAAAGCAACCTAAGTAGGTGTGTCTTCTTCCTGAATATAGGTGTAATGACTGGTAGTACTGGTAGTACTGACATATGGGGGTATCAGGGTGTTAGCGTTATAGATGAAGGAAATTTTTCTCGTATTATCAGTAATGTCCTTTTAGCCATTATCTGCTCTTTGTGTGCTGTGTTGGAGTCCATTCACTGTGAATATTAACCTGCATAACCTCCCACTATTTGGGTAAGCTTATATTAGCCTTTTTTATGTGCTATCAGGAGCTAGGGGAGTGTGTTAAACCTATGGAGAGACAACAAACCTGCTGTAAACCTTAAATCAGAGAATATGACCCATATGGGTAATAATTAGATAATAATACTTATCAACATCTTAGTAGGGGTGACTGTGTCTTGCAACAGGCCCTTCCCACCATAAGGATCAAGAGTTACAGCAAAAAGTTTGTCTCAGATGTAAGGCCAGATTTCAGGGTTTCAGCTTCTTTTAGCTGAGACTTTGGACCAGTTTTGTCTCTGGGGCATGCCTGCTGATGTCATTGGGTGGTTTCCTGTCATCGTGGTGGATTCTGAGGATATTTCCGGTGTGTCAGCAGCTTCTTTAATGGTGAAAAGTTTGCTATCATAAAGAATGTGCAAAGCAAACGGGAACCACCATCTGTAGCTGATCTGATTCTTGCGGAGAAGATATGTGAGGGGCCATAGAGTTAATATTTTTTGCAGAGTCCTCACACACAGGTCTTGATATATCTGTATGACTGAGCCGCTGACAGAATTGCTTCTCTGTCTGGGTCTTGCAGCATCCTCATGATCACGTCCCTTGGAGGTGCATTCCCCTTTGGGTTTCACTCTCAGTGCTCGGTGTGCTCTCTCAATAGGGAACATGTTGTCTCCCATTGTATCAGTAATATTATGGAATAATCTCAGCAAGTATCCCTCCAATTCTGCGTTACCAATTGATTCAGGAATGCCCTTTAGTCGGAGATTGCATCTGCGGCTCCTGTTTTCCAAATCCTCCAGCTTATCTTCCATGTCAGAGATCATTTGTTGTTGAGACATAACCTGATTTGTTAAATTTGACATCTCTTCTGACGTTGAGGTTTCAGTGTCCTCTAGGGAGGCCACCCTGGACCCCAGGTCCGTGATATCCTGCTTAATACCGTCTAAATTGTTGGTTACTGTACTTTGAAGGGTATCAAACTTTTCCAAAGTTCGCAGCGATGTCTTGTTTAGAGACAAGCAGTTGTAGATCTGCTCTAGTAGGTGGGGATTAAATCATTGGAGATATCTTGTGACGCCATGGTAGAATTTTGGTCATCCAAAGAAAGAGTTATGAGCGTCTGTCATCTTGTCCTCTTTGTTGGACTTGAAAACAATATTGGGTTGCGTGTGTTTAGTCACCGTGGGTGGTTTATTCTGTCTCCTGACCAACATCTTTTAATCTGAGCACACAAATGATAGGTCTGGCGTGGCAGGAATCGTGTCAGGGCCCAGGCCAAGGGCTGTATCAAACACCACTGTGTCTCTATGAGTAGTTTAATGTCACCTTGCAAATGTTAGACTAAAATCTATTCTCAGGGCCTCCAGTAACTGAAGTTCTACTTGCATGTATTTAACATGGAATATAATGTCCTTTTTATCTTTAGAGAAAACGGAATATGCACTTCACTTTTCAGCTGCAGTTTGTAAGATGTCCTCCAAGTTAAGTTTTAGTAGGCCTCCATTCTCCTTATTCATAAACTGAAATATCCTCTAGCTCCCCTATAGTATTTGGCACCCGGAGACAGTTTTTATATCCCCATTTAAGCCTGTTAGAGGTGGGTCCGGTATCTTATGTACATGGTGCATATCGTATGTGTCATTTTGTATCTTTTACCCCTTTCATGTGTGAATCCTTATAAGTACTGTGAGAGCACTCACCCAGCACCTTGTGCCGCTGTGCTATTTCCCCTCTGTTGCTTCCTACAGCCGCCAGTCTTGTTTGTTAACTCAGGTGTAGGCCCGTAGGCCACGTGTGCTGCAGGTACAGTGTGGGTAGTTGTTTTCTCATTTCAAGATGGCGGATTGGTGAGTCCCATACCGGACCTTGTTATACTGCTTCTTCTTGTTAAGGCGGTGTCTCACTCATCGCCTCTTAACCTCCTGACACTTTGCCAAATCTGTTTGACTGCTTTAGGTCCTATTTCTGTGCCGGAATATAGGCAGAAAGCACCATTATTGTGCACAGTGACACAGAGCTCCGGGTTCACACAACCTGCTCCATGCGGCTCCAAACTCCGCCCCCATCAATGGATATTTTAAAGGGATAGGAAAGTAAAAATTTAAGTTGCATGATTTGGATAGAGCATGTAATTTTAAAACACACTTCTATTTTCAAATGTGCTTTGTTCTCTTGGTATCCCTTGTTGGAAAAGAATACGCACATATCCTACACTAGAGGGAGCTACCTGCTAATTGGTGCCTGCACACATTTGTCTCTTGTGATTGGCTAAATAGATGTGTTCAGCTAGCTGCCAGTGGTGCAATGCTGTTCCTTCAGCAAAGGATAACAAGAGAATGAAGCAAATTTGAGAATAGAAGTAAATTGGAAAGTTGTTTAAAATTGTATGTTCTATCCAAATCATGAAAGAATATTTTGGGGTTTCCTGTCCCTTTAAGAGCTGGGCCAGTTTTCTCTCTGCACCTTTGTAACCCCTCCTGATTGTAATCTATTTTTAAAAACCACCCCTTCACAGGTGTTATAGTGTGGACATTTCTTACTGGAAAAAGAAATTCAAGAGCAGGAAGAAATACACTGAAAATAGCATGCCAGTAGAGAGGTGCTTTTAATTTGTCTGAATCATGACAGTTTAAAATTAGGTGGGCTATTCCTTTGATCTATCATCTTAAGATTATATTGAATCAAACATCAATTCAAATTTTAAAATCCTTGTCTAAAATATTACACTGTGTATCCTAATGTCAGCATCAATGTTTATCTTTAATACTAATTTCACATATACATACTTTCAAAGTATAATACACAATGTAACAAATGGCACTTACAAGTTCTGATGAGTGATCAATGACACAAGTATTGAGCAATTTGATTCGTTAGTGATATTTTATAATGTGCATTTGAATCAGATTGGTAGATATCATAAATCATGTGGTTATGCATATTCCAATCAAAAGTTGTGCAAAAATTTACTAGGAGTTTGTATCATAATTGGTGTGAAAAGTGTTGAGTCAAATATGGTGCAAAGTGGAGAGTGGGACTTGTATTACATGGCTTAAACATGGTGCACATAGATTTTTCACAGAAAATAAAAAGGAAGTTAGCTATATTATGTTGTGCATTTATTTCATTTTTATCTCTATATCTATTAGTGCAACAAGTTTGGGGCAAAACTTTGCACCAAACATGTAGAAATATTGTCCCCTTTCTTTGCAATGAGAGACAAAGTTGTATTAAATCCATAAGTAGTAATGTTTTTTACATTTTTATCCCTATATCTACTAGTGCACCAAATGTGTAGCAATAATATTGTTTGATTTAGAAAGGGTATACAAATTTAATAAAGTTTCTAATTTACTTTTATTATGTAATATACTTCATTCTCTTGCAGCATCGAACATAAGCTTTCTGTGTTTTCCGACTCCCTTTGAGTTCTTTTTGGCATCCGCGACCTCAAGGGTGGTGGATTGAAAACTAGGTACGCTGAGTCGGAAAAGACGCGAACGTAAATGCAGAGAGCTTCAAATAGTGTTGAATAGGAGGGCAAATGAACATGATTCCGCTCGAATACCACGGTTTTCAACTTTCATTGATCTGTGTCAGATTGAGATCGCGGGATCGTATTTTACGTCACAAATTTCAACATTTTGCTTTGATAACTATGGCGGATCAATCTTGCGACAATTACGACACAGAATTCCAGCATATTTTCAGTTGACGCTTTGATAAATAGGCCCCTTGGTGGCAACAGGCAATGAGGTTTCAGTTTGCACAGTAAGGCGCAAACTAAATGCAGAAGGTTTCATTGCCAGAACACCAAGATGTACATCACTACTGACCCAAAAGCACATACATCTCTGCTCCAATATGCTCAAAATCATATAAATAAGCCACAAAAGTTTTCGGATTTTGTTCTGTGGAGTGATGAAACAAAACTGGAACTTTTCAGTTTTGGATCAGCGGTATGTCTGGAGGAAGAAGAATGAAGCATATGCTGAAAAGAAAACTCTGCTGACTGTTAAGCATGGTGGTAGCTTGGTGATTCTCTTGGGCTACTTTGCATCCTCTGGCTCTGGAAACCTGCAGTGTGTGGAAGGCAAGATTTATTCATTGAAGTATCAGGAAATCCTAGGAGAAAATGTCATGCCGTCTGTGAGGAAGCTGAAGCTTGGGCATCATTGGACCTTCCAACAGGTCAATGATCCTAAGCATACTTTAAATTCCACTAAGGCTTGGTTGCAGAAGAAGTCCTAGAAGATTCTACAGTGGCCATCACAGTTACTGACTTAGAACCTATAAAAAAATCTCTGGTGGGATTTGAAGAAGGCGGTTGCAGCAAACTCAATAATATTACTGAACTGGAGGCCATTGCTCATGAGAAATGGGCTAAGATTCCTCAAGAACGCTTCCAGAAGCTGGTGTCTGGCTATGGATCTTGTTTGCAGCAGGTCATAACAGCAAAAGGTGTTTGCAAATGAGTAGGATGTTAGTTTTTTCCATTGTTGCACTCTATTGAAGTCTATGGGGGAATGTGTTAACACGGTTGCGATATTCTACCTTCAGGCTTTTTGCATCTGTTGGGTAAGCCTGCAATCGAAAACGTTATACTTTCAACTTGTAATACGTGCGCTGCCTGACGCAAGCAAAAAGCTTACTTCTAGTGGAGTTAGCACGCAAGCAGGAATGATAAATAGCGCTCTACTCATAATCTAACCCATAAATGTTTAATTATACATTGTTTGTAATATATTTGTTTTTTATTTACTTTTTCTTATATATACATTGCTTTTGTGCTTTTACCAAGTGATATGTACCATATGTGGTGGACAAGCCCTATAGTGTTTGACTTTTGGTCTATGGTAAAGCCTAAAATAGAAAAGACCCTAGATAAGACACTATCTTGTTTAAAGGGACACTAAAGACAAAATTAAACTTTCATGATAGAGCATGCAATTTTATTCAACTTTCCAATTTACTTCTATTAGCTAAATGTGCACATTCTTTTAATATTTACACTTTTTGAGTCACCAGCTCCTACTGAGCATGGGCAAGAATTTACAGAATATACATATATGCATTTGTGATTGGCTGATGAATGTCACATGATACAGGACTGTAAATAAACATAACTTTTGAAATTTGTCAGAAAAAAATCTACTACTTATTTGAAGTTCAGACAGAGGGCTCCATTTATGAAGCAGCGGATGCTGTTTCTTAGGCCAATCATTTCAGGCTCAACTGAAAAGGAAGTTAAAAAGCAGCTATAAGCATGGGGCAGCATTGCAAAATCATTTCACTAGAAATGCTTGTACACTGATAAATGCCGACATAGGAGAAGCAGAAAACACAAATTTGAGCCTACACTAATCACAACTGCTTTATATTTCCCCCCAAATGATTCCTAGACCATCAAGTAATAGATTATATAAACTATGTATAAATGTTTATTTACACTTGCTAATGTTTGTACCCTTTTGCAACTATATATTATTTATTTGGTTGGTTTGCCTGCTTCACCTAATTATCCATACAGACACTGCTATGTTATCATATGGCCTCAGCTACCACTGTTATGCAGATGACACAAATATACTTCTCCTTCAAGCCAAACTCAAATGTTCCACTAGAAACAGTCAATGAATGTTTTGCTAATCCCTTGGAATGGATAAGTGCCAGCTGGTTGAAAGTAAACCCAGACAAAGCAGAAGTACTTGTTATAAGTATAAATACTATGATAACTAAGCTGCAACAAGATCAACAAATTGTTCTAGAATGTAGAGGATCCAAACTACAAACCTCAAATCTAGCAAGAGATCTTGGTGTTATGCTTAACAGTGAGCTTTCCCTGGAGCACCATGTATCAGCCACAGTACAATCTTCATTCTTTCTTTTAAAGAATATTGCCAGGATCAAGTATTTGATTCCTACTGAAGATCTTCCTACGATCATCCATGCTATAGTGACATCCTCTTTGGACCACTGCAATCCACTTCATCATGGTCTCCCAGAAAAACTACTCCATCACTTTCAGTTGGTACAAATTTCTGCAGCAAGGCTGCAATTCGGGTAGTCAAAATTTTGCCATATGACACTCATCCTCCACTCCCTGCACTGGCTGCCAATAAAATGGCGCTTGTAGCCAATTGCTGTGGGATGATGGGAACTGAAAGATGAAGTAGGAAAGCAGGCCAGAGATTTACATGAGAAGATCAGTTAAAAAACAAAGCAAGTCTTTGGTAATCAAAATAGAATAAACAAGTTCAGGCTAAGGTCATACACAAGCTGGAGTGATACCTACAAATGTCAAAGAAATAGGAGAGACTCCCAAGTCAGAAAATCAGAAATCAGCTTAGATTTGGCAGTTCTAAAATTGTTTCACAAAAGCACATTTGCAGAGATACCATCCATTACACCTATAAAAACATCCATGTTAATTTGTTAAATAAATTTAAACACATTCCTGGACAATTCTTTATTTTAATAGTCTCCATGATTAGACTATCATAATTTGAAAACAGGTGGGTGTTTCCTTTCAAAGTGCATTAGTGTATTGACTCAGTAAATAAGAGTTATTTTTATGGCATGTGTCATATGTGCTATTCTCACCCCTGGTTTCCCCTGAGTACTGTGAACTCACTTGAATGTTTTTATCTGACATGTATTTAACTGATTGATTGTCACTAGGTACAAGTCACATTGGTTGCTGATCAACTGTTGTAATTAGATATAATACACAACCTTTTGTAGAAAGGACACATGTGCCACTGACACTTTGCAATACAACAGTATGAGACTAGATTACAAGTGGCGCGCTATTGTTAGCGTTAGTCAAGATAAGCAATATTTTACAACTGCATTAACTTGTGCACATATTAACTTAAAAAATATCAAAAGAAATCCAGCAAACCTCCCAGGCGTATGTTCAATTTGAAATTTTATTGGAAAACCGTGCAAATAAAAAAAGTAAAACACAAAAATTGTCCCAGTAACCTGGAGCAAGTAAAGGATTCGTCCTATGCGTTTCAGCAAATATCAGCCTTATTCATGGACATAATTCACTCATCACAAACATGTCTATTTATAACACACCCTTGTCATCAGGTGTGTAGGCCCCAGGTACTAATTATTAAAGGGACAGACCTATACTATCACTATGTTAGATATAAGACAGACTAACTCTAATGAGCCTTTCAATTAGAAGGATTGTAAAGTTATCATTCTAAGTATCAGCTATACATAGCATACACAGAAAAATTTAAATTCTCATTGATATATAACATTTTGGAATATATGTATACATAATTAACAAGGCATGTTGACTATAGGCATTTTATATAAAATAAAGAAAAAGAAAAATTCTTATATGTGAAAACTGCCTTCATTAGTACAAAACCCTTATACAAGAGAATATTAATTATAGTCTATGCAAATGTACTGTATAGATATATAATACAGAAAAAAGATGATACTGAATGCATCACACAATAAGATACCATCAATAGCAATATAATATGCATTATATGCATGAATTGGCTCATATATGAGGAACTATAAAATATACTACAAAATATTGGTGTAGTGCATGGAGTGATGGATATATATATATGCTTATTATATGGTTCAGAATGCATTTAGCTAATTCTAACATTAATATACCTAAAATGATTTAAAAATCAAATGACTTAAAAATCAAATTAACTCTGCTAGCACATGACAAAAAGGAATATATGTAGACCTATCTGAGCACTGTTTCTGTGTATCCATCTCTAGTATATGGCAAAAGCCCACTTAAATGAAAGTGTTCACAGTTTCTGCAACATAATAGACATCATAAGATTATATATATGATTCCTATCTATTAATGCCTCCAGAAATTAATGACATCACCTACTATGTTGAAACCATCTGGGATCCTAGTTTTCATTTTGAATATCCAGAAAGCCTCTTTGTGTGAAAGTTTAGATACTCTGTCTCCGCCACATATGGCAGGTTTGATATAGTCAATGATTTGCCATTTTAGACTGTTCACCATCTTATTGTGAACATGTATAAAATGTCTAGCAAGGTCAGAGCATTCAATACCATACTCGATATTTTTAAGGTGCTCCCTAATCCTGTTTCTACACTCCCTGGAGGTGCACCCAGTATATTGTTTTTTACATTCCACGCAATCTATCAGATAGATTACGAAAACAGAGCGACAATTTGTATATGTATCCAGCTCATAAACCTTCTGTGTGGTGTATGATTGGAAATTCTTAGTAACTTTTGTGAAACCACAGGCAATGCAATTGCTGTAATGACATCTGTAGTGCCCTTTTACATTTAACCAGTTGTTGCTTTTTGTTTGTGTATTTCTAAGTAAACTTGGAGAAACTGCATTACCTATTGTGTAGCCTCTACGAGAAACAAAGTTACATCCCTTCTGTACCAGGTCTTTAAGGCTGTCTTCAGCAGTCAGGATAGGAAAGTGCTTTTTCACAATATCACATATTGCATTAAACTGTGCACTATATGTGGTTGCAAATGTAGGTCTGGAGCCATCAAAGCGTTGTTTGTTAGCTAGGCTTTTATTGTCTAGGAGGAGGGTTTCTCTATCTAGTCTATTGACTTCTAAGAGAGCTCGATCAATTGTTTTTATATGATAGCCTCTCTCTAATAAATCCCTTCTCATTTTAATGCTCTCTGTTGTAAAAACTTTGTTATCGGTACAATTCCGTTTCAACCTTGTGAATTGTCCTTTAGCAATTCCAAAGCCCATATGTTTTGGATGATTGCTTCGGCCATGTAATATGGCATTGGCCGCAATTGGTTTTCGGTATAGAGTCGTCTTTATCTGTTGGGTATCAGTTTGACCCATCAGTAAAAGGTCTAAATAAGGAATAGACTCTTTTCTACTCTCGTATGTAAACTGTAAATTAGCGTCATTAGAATTGAGATATTGGACAAATTCCTCTAGTCTGGATGGACCCCCTGTCCAAATGAACAGGAGGTCATCAATATATCTTTTGTACATTGTGATCCAATCTCTGAAGGGATTTGAATCTCCAAAGACGTGGCACGCCTCCCACCAACCCATATATAGGTTGGCGTAGGCCGGGGCAAACTTTGCCCCCATAGCTGTGCCACGCCTCTGGAGATAAAAAGTCCCCTCGAATTGAAAAAAGTTGTGAGTTAACAAGAAATCTAAAGTTTGGATCAAAAAAGTCTTAAGTTGACTATCATAGTTGCTGAATCTATCCAGCATATATGAAATGGCTTCTAGACCTTTTTTGTGAGGAATAGCAGAATATAAACTAACTACATCTATAGTCAGCCATTCTGCTGTATCAGTCCAACATATCTCTTTTAGACATCCCAAAAGGTGCTTGGTATCTTTAAGATACGATAGAAGACTATACACTACTGGTTGTAGTAAAGATTCAATCCATGTCGAAATGTTTTCAAATAAAGATCCTATACCCACCACAATTGGCCTTCCTTTCACCCCCTCCAAGGACTTATGGACCTTGGGGAGGTGATGGAATATGGGGGTAACCGGATTTAAAACATAGAGATAGTCTACAGTGCCTTGGTCCAAAATCCCCATCTCCAATCCATCATCCAACAGTGATTCAAGCTGTTGCCTGTACTTCTCAGTTGGATTATATCTAAGGAGTTCATAGACATCAGCATCATTTAGTTGCCTACGAGCTTCCTCTAAGTATGACTGCCTATCCTGCACCACCACACATCCACCCTTATCCGCTCTCTTTATTACAATGTCTTCCCTAGATTTTAAATTGTTAAGGGCTTTAAATTGTTTTTCATTTAAATTTGGATAAGGGTGTTTAGTGTCATTAGAGAGTGCAATAAGGTCTTCTTCGATTCTATGATGAAAAGCTTCTAAGAACGGACCTCTATCCCTAGTTGGATAGAATATAGATTTTGGTGTCTATCCTCCATGTGTGCATTTAAGTGGAATTTCATCTACCACTGATTCCTTAGCTAGGTCATGCGCCTTAAGTAGATCACATGCCTCTGTGAAATCTTCTATGTCATATATCTTGGGAAGAGAATCATTAGAGTAAATAAGATCTAAATCTCTAATATTGTCTATTTCATCTTTTTTCCAGAAGAATTTCCTTAGTGTGAGGTCACAAACCATCTTATTTACGTCTACAATGGTATTAAACAAATTAAATTTATTGGTTGGTACATAGCCTAAACCAAAGCTCAAAACCTCTTTCTCCTCTTTTGTAAGAATTTGATTAGAAATATTTATTACATTCAGAGTGCATATTTGTTTCTTCCTCCTC
The DNA here is from genome assembly GCF_027579735.1 of Bombina bombina. Classification (NCBI taxonomy): domain Eukaryota; kingdom Metazoa; phylum Chordata; class Amphibia; order Anura; family Bombinatoridae; genus Bombina; species Bombina bombina. The sequence continues at coordinate 759,960,476 of NC_069499.1, read as the reverse complement.
TCCTTTGCCTCCTTGCCCCTCTGCCTCTTGCTCCTCTTCCTACACTTCCTCCTCTCTCCCTGGTATTGGGATCTGCCTGAAAAACCTGCTGATTAGTGTTTCCATTTGTATTTGTATGTTGCTGTAGTGTAAGGCTAAGAGTATCACTATCCCTCAGAAAATCCTGCCTCCTCAAATCATCTGATGTTGCTACATCAGTATTTTTAGATGTATTTTTATTACTATTGCTAGTGTACCTTGTGACTACAGGGTCAATCCTGATATTACCTGTGCTTTTAGGTTTTACAACTTGTTCACTTTGTGCTGGCAGTAAGCTTTTAAATGTTTCAGTATTGCCCTGATGTAAGGTATTCTCATCAGAGGGCTGTTCTAGAAATGTTACATGCTTTTCCACTGGTGAAACTGTCCTGGCTCTATTTCTAGATCTAGATTTAGATCTGTTATTAGTGACAGGATTACTGCGTGTGTGCCAAGTGTAGACCCTGTCATGTGTATGGTCTTCACTATCTCTAATAAATTTTTTAAGTTTAAAGTTATCCAACTCCACTTTAAACTTATCTATAGATTCTTGCAGCAAAGCGTCCATATCCCCATACTTGGGGTGCAACACATAATCATTAAGTTGTATTTGTAATTCAGACAGTTCATCTCTAGTTTTATGTAAGACAGTTTCTTTATAAGATATTAATTCCATTAGTCTCCTCGAACAGTCCGTTAAAATGGCATTCCATTTAGCAATAAAGGAAGAGTCATTTATCTGGAACGTGGGATACTTATTTAGAGGTAACCCTCTGGGGATTAAACCCATCATAAGATATTTCTCTAGGGCACGTTTGTCCCACCATGTTTTATATTCCTTAATGAGGGTACGTTCCATATGTAAAAATATGTCACTCATAGATAAAGTCTCTTTCTGATTGACAAAAGTATTTTCAATTGTAAGCCTGTCCATTTCAATATGTGACAAAGGTCTGAGAGAATAAAGTTCACGGTTTTCCATGTTATCCATATTCCTAGCTCTCTGTTATCAAAGATATTTGTAAAGTATAAACAGAGAGCTCTGGACACTGTGTGTAAAGCAGTAAGGGTGTATACCAGTCGATCCGTCAGAGGAAAAATTAGCCGGTCAAAGCAAGTGGATAAAGTACAATCACTCCCCCTTTTGACAGCTCAAGACAATACGGTATAAACCCAGCAGTAATAATCCTTAAAGAAATGTAAAGCGATTTCATCTAGACTCACCAGCGCTAGTAGTTCTAAGCATATGTCATATGTCACATATTAACTTGTGCACATATTAAAAGTTGAAAGTAACCATGTTTGCTCGAGTTTAGTTGATTTAGTTTAGTAGGCTTAGCACGACTGAAGACCTCACCTAATAATCGGCTAGATTACGAGTTGTGCGTTAGGGTAAAAAATCAGCGTTAAGAGGTCCTAACGTTGCTTTTTTACGCCCGCTGGTATTACGAGTCTTGCAGGTTTAGGTGTACCGCACACTTCTTTGGCCTTACTGCAAAACTTCGTAAAGCCTTTTTTCTATGGGACTTCCATAGCGCTGATATTACGAGTCTGTCTTGGGAGGCCAAAAAGTAAGCGGTATAGCCTACCCTCTCAAGAGTCCTAACGCATTTAAAAGACAGTAGTTATGAGTTTTATGGTACAACGCCGTAGCATAAAACTCATAACTAAAGTGCTAAAAAGTACACCAACACCCATAAACTACCTATTAACCCCTAAACCGAGGCCCTCCCGCATCGCAAATACTATAATAAAATTTTTAACCCCTAATCTGCCACTCTGGACACCGCCGCCACTTACATTATATGTATGAACCCCTAATCTGCTGCCCCCAACATCGCAGACACCTATATTATATTTATTAACCCCTAATCTGCCGCCCCCAATGTTGCCGCCACTATAATAAACATATTAACCCCTAAACCGCCACACTCCCGCCTCGCAAACATTAGTTAAATATTATTAACCCCTAATCTGCCGGCCCTAACATCGCCACTACCTACCTACATTTATTAACCCCTAATCTGCCATCCCCAACGTCGCCGCCACTATATTAAAGTTATTAACCCCTAAACCTAAGTCTAACCCTAAACCTAACACCCCCTAACTTAAATATAATTTAAATAAATCTAAATAAATATTACTATCATTAACTAAATTATTCCTAATTAAAACTAAATACTTACCTGTAAAATAAACCCTAAGATAGCTACAATATAACTAATAGTTACATTTTAGCTAGCTTAGGATTTATTTTTATTTTACAGGCAAGTGTGTGAATGATTGGAGTAGTCTATACATACCACAATTTGTGGTGCTTTGCATTTGCTTAGCAATCTAAAAAAGGTTGTGCTGAAATCCCTATCTTTCCCAATAGCAACCTAATTCTGGCTGTTATTTATTCTAACTTAATACTGTGAATATATTGTAGTTATTTTAACTAGGTTGAATGGTTACTAAATAGTTATTAACTATTTAATAACTACCTAGTTAAAATAAAGACAAATTTACCTGTAAAATAAAACCTAACCTAAGTTACACTAACACCTAACACTACACTATAATTAAATAAATTAACTAAATTAAATACAATTACCTACATTAAATTAAATTAGCTAAAGTACAAAAACAAACAAACACTAAATTACAGAAAATAATAAACAAATTACAGAATTTTAAACTAATTACACCTAATCTAAAAGCCCTATTAAAATAAAAAAGCCCCCCAAAATAAAAAAAAACCCTAACCTAAACTAAACTACCAATAGTTCTTAAAAGGGCATTTTGCGGGGCATTGCCCCAAAGTAATCAGCTCTTTTACCTGTAAAAAAAAATACAAACAACCCCCCCAACAGTAAAACCCACCACCCACACAACCAACCCCCCAAATAAAATGCTAGCTAAAAAAAACTAAGTTCCCCATTACCCTGAAAAGGGCATTTGGATGGGCATTGCCCTTAAAAGGGCAGTTAGCTCTTTTGCCGTCCAAACCCTAATCAAAAAAATAAAACCCACCCAATACACCCTTAAAAAACCTAACACTAACACCCTTAAGATCGATTTACCGGGAGACGTCTTCATCCAAGCAGGGCGAAGTGGTCTTCCAGACGGGCAGAAGTCTTCATCCAACCCGGGCAGAAGTGGTCCTCCAGACGGGCAGAAGTCTTCATCCAGACGGCATCTTCTATTTTCATCCATCCGGTGTGGAGCGGGTCCATCTTCAAGACATCCAACGCGAAGCATCCTCTTCATCCAACGACTAAAACAGAATGAAGGTACCTTTAAGTGACATCATCCAAGATGGTGTCCCTTAGATTCTGATTGGCTGATAGAATTCTATCAGCCAATCAGAATTAACATGGAAAAAATCCTATTGGCTGATGCAATCAGCCAATAGGATTGACATTCAATCCTTTTGGCTGATCCAATCAACCAATAGGATTGAGCTAGCATTCTATTGGCTGTTCCAATCAGAACATCCACAATGGAACTAGACAGAGGTGCCCTCTATCCCCCCTCCTGTTTGCCCTGTCCATAGGTCCATTAGCCATCGCCATTAGAAACTCTCCTAACATCCAGGGTCTGCTCTTGCACAATACCCACCAGAAACTAGCGCTATATGCTGATGATCTCACCTTATTTATAACTGAATTAGAGGTCTCCCACCCAGTTTTATTTGACCTCCTAGATTTCTTTGGGACGGTATCCTTTTATAAACTCAGTATAGGCAAAATGGAAGCCTTCCCCATACACATACCACAATCAACCATTTCAGTCCTTAGGAGAATCTATAGCTTTAAGTGGTCCCTCAATGGGCTTCAACACCTAGGAACATTCCTATCCTATGATCCTAAGGAGATGATTAACAGAGACTTCAATAAACTACTAAACCGATTCCAACAAGACCTAAGTTCTAAAAGATTTGACAAAATCTCTTGGTTCTGTAGAGTCTCAGCGATCAAAATGATGCAACTCCCCAAGCTCACCTACTATTTTCGGTGCCTACCATTTAAACTCCCAAATACCATTCTTAACAAATTTCAGTCTGTAATCAACAGATATATCTGGAATGGTAAAAAACCTAGAATAGCGGCAACGCTACTCCAACGGCTTCTACTTTCAGGGGGTTTAGGCTTTCCTTATGTTCATCTTTTTTACAAAGCCGCAATGATCACCCATGTTTCGGCATGGACTGCTTCTTCCTCTCCCCCAGATGGTTCGAAATTGAACAAGCCTCACTACCGGCCTACATGAAACTGGAAGACCTCCTATGGATCCCCTCCCATTGCTCCCCCTCACACCTATTCATAATAAAATATTTGGACAGTGTGAAAAAATGTGTCTCTCTCTTCGCCATCACACTCTGGTTTCCCCCCACCCTTTACCAATACATTCAATCCGAGGGCTTCTCCTTAGCCTCCCTGACATAGGACCTGGTGGGAGAGCTAAGTTCTCTAAACTCAGGTTGCTTGATTTTTTCAAAGGAACACACCTCCTCACACATGAACAGACCTTGGCCAAACTCGCCTTACCACTAAAAACCCAAATTTAATTTACTACGACTTCGCTCCCTGATGAAATCTTGGGGCTTCCTAAGTGCTCCCTCTAGACCCCCAACCATTTGGGAGATACGCCTGACCACTGGAGCACAACTCCTGTCCCCATTGTCAGCCCATTACATGATTAACTCTCAATATCTGACTAAGACTAAATCCATATATACATGGGAAAGGGATTGGAATCGAACTTTCTCCCCGAAAAACTGGAGTGCAGCTATTGATCACACCAAACAAACCATTCACAGTATGACACTTTATGAGCTGTTTTATAAACTGCTCACCAGATGGCACTATGTCCCACTTAAACTCCACAAAATGTTCCCCTCTATCTCTCTGCTATGCTGGCGAGGTTGCCTACAAATTGGAGACCCCCACCATATTTAGTGGACATGCCCCATTATCCAACCTTTCTGATCCGAAGTACTCACATTGTGTCGACTCCTTGGCCATGTTGAGAGTCTGCCCTCTGAGGTTGCACTACTATATCTAAATCTCCAAAAAACTACTTTACCCAAATGATGCCTCCTCATAGCCATTCCAATGGCAGCAACGCTCATAATTGCTAGAAACTGGAAGAAATCTAATCCCCCATGCTGGAGAGGATTAATTGATTTAATCAAACACTTTAACCCCTTAAGGACCACAGCACTTTTCCATTTTCTGAACGTTTGGGACCAAGGCTATTTTTACATTTTTGCAGTGTTTGTGTTTAGCTGTAATTTTCCTCTTACTCATTTACTGTATCCACACATATTATATACTGTTTTTCTAGCCATTAAATGGACTTTCTAAAGATATCATTATTTTCATCATATCTGTTTATTTACTATAAAATGTTTTATAAAATATGAGGAAAAAATGGAAAAAACACACTTTTTCTAACTTTGACCCCCAAAATCTGTTACACATCTACAACCACAAAAAAAAACACCCATGCCAAATAGTTTCTAAATTTTGTTCTGAGTTTAGAAATATCCAATGTTTACATGTTCTTTGCTTTTTTTGCACATTATAGGGCAATAAATACAAGTAGCACGTTGCTATTTCCAAACCACTTTTTTTCAAAATTAGTGATAGTTACATTGGAACACTGATATCTGTCTGGAATCCCTGAATATCACTTGACATTTATATATTTTTTTAGAAGACAACTGAAAGTATTGATCTAGGCCCATTTTGGTATATTTTATGCCACCATTTCATCGCCAAATGCCATCAAATAAAAAAAAAGTTACATTTTTCACAATTTTAGGTTTCTCACTGAAATTATTTACAAACAGCTTGTGCAATTATGGCACAAATGGTTGTAAATTCTTCTCTGGGATCCCCTTTGTTCAGAAATAGCATACTTATATGGCTTTGGCATTGCTTTTTGGTAATTACAAGGCCGCTAAATGCCGCTGTGCACCACACGTGTAGTATGCCCAGCAGTGAAGGGGTTAATTAGGGAGCTTGTAGGGAGCTTGTAGGGTTAATTTTAGCTTTAGTGTAGTGTAGTAGACAACTCAAAGTATTGATCTAGACCCATTTTGGTATATTTTATGCCACCATTTCACCGCCAAATGCGATCAAATAAAAAAAAAAGCTAACTTTTTCACAAACTTTAGGTTTCTCACTGAAATTATTTACAAACAGCTTGTGCAATTATGGCACATATGTTTGTAAATGCTTCTCTGGGATCCCCTTTGTTCAGAAATAGCAGACATATATGGCTTTGGCATTGCTATTTGGCAATTAGAAGGCCGCTAAATGCCGCTGCGCAACACACTTGTATTATGCCCAGCAGTGAAGGGGTTAATTAGGTAGCTTGTAGGGAGCTTGCAGGGTTAATTTTAGCTTTAGTGTAGAGATCAGCCTCCCAGTCTCCCACCTGACACATCCCACCCCATGACCCCCCTCAAACAGCTCTCTTCCCTCCCTCACCCCACAATTGTCCCCGCCATCTTAAGTCCTGTCAGAAAGTCTGCCAGTACTAAAATAAAAGTTTTTTTTTTTTAAAAACAACAACATAATTCTGCTGTGTAGGATCCCCCTTTAGCTCCCAACCTCCCTGATCCCCCCAAACAGCTCTCTAACCCTCCCCCTCTACCTTTATTGTATTTATTATCTTGGGTACTAGCAGTACCCAGTTTGCCATAAAATATGGTATTATTTAAAAAAATGTTTTTATTATAGACTTATTCAATATTTTCTTTTAGTGTAGCGTCCCCCCCTCAATATCGAACTCCCCAGATCCTTTATCTGTAAATTGCCACCCTCCCCAGTCCTCTCTCCAACCTTATGAACATTTTTCATTGTCTCATAGTGTAGCGTTCCCACCTGCTCCTGCCCCCGCGCATGCGCCTGCCCCATGCACGCGCGACTGTGTGCGCCCCCGCATGCGATCCTGCCCCCTCTGATGAACTTCCTTCACCGATGGCTGCCCACTCGCCTCCCTGCATTTGGTTCCCACCCACCAACGATCACGGCCATCGATGGCCGATGCAGAGAGGGCCACAGAGTGGCTCTCTCTGCATTGGACTGCTAGAAAATGTTATTGCAGGATGCCTCAATATCGAGGTATCACTGCAATATCATGAAAGCGGCTGGAAGCAATCAGGATCACTTCCACCGCTTTCAAACACCAACGACTTACAGGGTACGTCCTTGGTCGTTAAGGACATTTTTTTGTAGGATGTACCCTATACATCATTGGTCCTTAAGGGGTTAAATCCATGGAAGAGTACGTCTATAGCTCCAAGTTACAACAAGACTTATTCTTTCATATCTGGGAGCACTGGGAATCCACTGGCGACAAACGAATAAAAGAAGTTATAAAGAAATGTATAGAAATGTAGGATATATCAACATAAATGATCCTAGTTCAACATAAAGGGTTCCATGTACTTAGGGTTGTGTGGACAAGGTTTTCAACTTGAGAACATGTCCACACTGCTTAGCGGCAAGCGGGTAGCGTATGTAATGCTGCCCCCTTTTCAAGCAAGCATGCTCGGGGTCATTTAAATCGGCCACCTCAGAGATAGCTAAGATAATATTGCAAAACTTCCCCGCAAGGGCTCAAAAGATATATTATACAATGTAAGCTGTCTGTAGCAAGAGCTTTTTACTAGCACTAGCTACAAGTAGCGAATCCTCACATGCCATTTGCTTCAAATGGGAGCAAGAGCTCTCGTAGAGTAGCAAGAGGTTGTGACTGCCTTTATTTTAATGGAACTTCCATATGAATTTTAGCTAACATATCATACAACATGTGCTACAAATTTATAAGCTGTTCCTACATCTCGTTTTGCTACAGCTGGATTCATAACTTGTAGGTAGGGATGGGCGAATGTGCAAATTTTCGAATTTCGAATGTAGAACGAATGTTATTACCGAAATTCGAATTCTAAATTCGAATGTCGATAAGAACGAATATTATTAAAAATTCGAAAATCGAATGTTATTTACAGTTTTCGAATGTCACTTTCGAATTTGAATGTTTATAATGATATCGAATGTCTACATTCGAAATTCGAATTTTTCGAATTCGAATATAAATTCGAATTTTTTGAATTCGAATATTGCATAATTCGAATATTACATTTAAAAGCATTAGAAATACTATTACAATCTAAATTCGAATTTTTCGAATTCGAATACACGTATTGCATAATTTGAATATTACATTTAAAGAAAAAGCATTAGAAATACTATTACAATCTAAATTCAAATTTTTCGAATTCGAATGCACGTATTGCATAATTCGAATATTACATTTAAAGAAAAAGCATTAGAAATACTATTACAATCTAAATTCGAATTTTTCGAATTCGAATATTGCATAATTCGAATATTATATTTAAAGAAAAAGTATTAGAAATACTTTTACAATCTAAATTCGAATTTTTCGAATTTGAATACACGTATTGTATAATTCGAATATTACATTTAAAGAAAAAGCATTAGAAATACTATTACAATCTAAATTCGAATTTTTCGAATTCGAATACACGTATTGCATAATTCAAATATTACATTTAAAGAAAAAGCATTAGAAATACTTTTACAATCTAAATTCGAATTTTTCGAATTTGAATACACGTATTGTATAATTCGAATATTACATTTAAAGAAAAAGCATTAGAAATACTATTACAATCTAAATTCGAATTTTTCGAATTCGAATATTGCATAATTTGAATATTACATTTAAAGAAAAAGCATTAGAAATACTATTACAATCTAAATTCGAATTTTTCGAATTCGAATACACGTATTGCATAATTCGAATATTACATTTAAAGAAAAAGCATTAGAAATACTATTACAATCTAAATTCGAATTTTTCGAATTCGAATATTTTCGAATGTAATCGTAAAATTCGAAACCGAACATTCGAAAATCGAATGTTAGAATGTTATGTAAACATTCGAAATTCGATTCGAACGAACGAATGTGTTAAAATTCGTGTCGTTTTTCGAATGTTGCGAAACATTCGCCCATCCCTATGTATGTATTTATAGTAGGGGAATGTTTATGTTGGTAAACTAGATAAAATTGTATTGTTTTAGTAAATAAACATTATAACTTACGATTATTAATCTTTCCTTTGGTATATATATCAAGATACCATTAAATATCTAAACCAAATTTAATTAAAATATATATATATATATATATATATATATATATATATATATATATATATACTGTATATGTACTAGTCCTAAAGCCGGGCAATTTTCTGCAGTGCAGCGGTCCCACCTGCCTGCTCTCCCGCCCAATGTTGTGTAATTTAGCCCATAGTTTTTGTGGATAGTAACAAACTACCCAGTAGACTGCTCTCAAAGCTCATTGAATACTCGATTATTTAATTCAATTATGATCATTGTTATTCTTCTTTTATATATAAAAATACAAAATTATTCCAATTGATTACAAACTGAAATCTTTTTTGTGGGCAGTAACAGCTACTTAGCATTTGAACAGAATAATTAAGGATCACTGTATATTTATTCATATTAAACATGTCGATCATACGTGAATAATAAACAAAAATCACACACAGCCACAATTTAATTCAAATGTTTTATTGTATTATCACATACAGTTGGGTGTCCTGATTAATAACCTAGTGATACATATGATAATAAACATTACAATATTGATAAAACTGCAGGTGACCCATACATGAATATACACAGATGACTCAGTTTTTAACTGTTGTTCTCATATTTTAATTAATTCATTAATAAACTTTGAATTTTAAACTGATCTATTCCGCATTAATAATGTAACACTATTAGTTTGTCTATACAATGTATGTACAGTCCAGCAGCAGAGTAATATAGAGGTGAACGCTGCAGGGAACTGCTGACTCAGTCCCCGCAAATGCAGCAAACATACAAAAATAGCAGCACTTCCAGAAGAAATATAATTGCATTTATTGTAGAAAATCCATTACAGGTGCAGAACAACAATACACAGCAATGTTTTAAGGTAAAAAAAAAATGTAATCATGCATGATTAAGGTTTTTTTTTTACCCCGTAACGTTGCTGTGTATTGCTCCTTAGCACCTGTGATGGATTTTGTACAATAAACACAATTATATTGACCCTCACACTCAGCACATATAGGTAATAAATATAAATAAAACAAAGAAACATAACTGGGGTGTAAAAAGGCCGCAGGCCAAATTTATTAACAATTGATAAATATAAAATGACCATAAGCCATTAACTTTATTATCTTAGAACTAGCCTCCCCCATAACCTCATGTGCCTTCCACTGGCTTCAGACCAGGCACGCCCACAATTTATTAACAATTGATAAATATAAAATGACCATAAGCCAATAACTTTATTATCATAGAGCTAGCCTCCCCTATAACCTCACGTGCCTTCCACTGGCTCCAAACCAGGCACGCCCACAATTCATAAACTCTCCCCAACCCAGGGAGGTCCCATACCAGCACCCCTCCACAGCACGACCCAAGGACGTGCGCCACCCAACCTGGCTAAGGCCTTTAACACCCCTTCCTTTAATTTAAAATTAAACAGATAAAGACCAACTTCATTAAGGTGAACATCATCTTTCAGGAAAAAACATCTCCCTGATTCACCTTCAAACTTCACATGCCGAATTTCAAATCCACCTATACTTCTAACAAAACTTCCAATCATTCTATTTACTTTCCGTCTGGAAACCTACAATTTTTTGATATCCCAATCAGATCTCCAAACCAATCTTGTTTCTATTTCAGACCGGGTAGGCCAATAGTCTCGGGCATTGGTTCCCTGTTGGAGCCACTGTCCGAGTGGATGGATGATATTCTCCAGCCCTTGGTAAAAGGATTATATTCTTACTTGAGGGATTCGCCACATCTTTTAAGTTGTTTGGATAGGGTCACTTGGCAGGAGGGGTACACTTGGATGGTAGCTGACGTCATGTCCTTATATACGATTATTCCCCATACATTAGGTATCTCAGCAGTCAGGTACTTTTTGAATAAGTACACCAGTTACACTACAGACATTATTTTATTCATATGTTCTGTATTAAAGTTTCTTCTTGCACATCATTTTTTCCTTTTTGATTAAACATTTTTTTTGCAATGCTGCGGCACTGCAATGGGTGCAAAATATGCACCGTCTTTTGCAAACCTGTATGTAGGCTTTTGGGAACTTAGTTATATTTTTGACACCCGCAATCCACTAGTAGGTGACATTCTCCTTTACAAGAGATTGGTTGAGGGATTTGAGAAATATGACATATATTAACAACAATGATATGAGATTAAAATTTATAGGAATTTTCAATAGTTCCATGGTGAACTTTCTTGATGTGGCATTGGAGGGTGATGTGGAGAGCAAGAGGATAGTATCACGCACTTTTCGGAAACCTAGCGCTGGTAATACAATACTTCATGTTGGGTCTTGTCATCCACGTCACCTTATTCGAACCATACCAAGAGACCAGTTCATAAGGCTAAGAAGGAATACCAGAGACACAAATGTGTATATGGAACAATCCTCTGAGTTATGTAAGCGATTGGAAGCTAGGGGGTATGACCCCAAACTGCTACAGTCTGCGAGGATGGAAATTGGTCACTCTTATGAAACAATACATTCCCACACTTGGAAAAATAAAGGAGTACAACAGGGGAATGTTTTGTTCTCCAGTGAGTATACTAAACAGTTCCCAGAGATTGTACGGATTCTAAAAAACAATTTGACTATACTATCAGGTGATGATGTATTAAAGGATGTCATAGGACAGTGTAAGTTTGTGTCTAAAAAGCCTGTTACACTAGCAAACAAATTGGCTCCCAGTTTGGTAAGAAGACCAGGAAAAAGTAAAACCTGGTTAAATGCCAAGGGCAATTACAAATGTGGAGGTAGAGGATGCCTTACTTGTGACATGGTAGATACTAGAATATAATTCAACTCAACAGTAGATAATTGTAAATATAACATAGATTTTTATGCTAACTGTAAAACCACTTTTCTAGTGTACCTGTTGGAGTGCTTGTTTTGCCATTGCCAGTATGTTGGTAAAACAACTAGGCAAATTGGCATGAGAGCACAAGAGCATTATAATGATGTAAAGAATTATAACAAGGATTCAACCGTTGCTCAGCATTTCAACAGTGTACACTTCACTAATATAGGTAATTTTTCTATTAAATCTATTGATTTAGCTAGGATGCCAATTAGAGGGGGAAATAAGTCTAGGATTCTAGGCAAAAAAGAATTGTTTTGGATTTTTAAATTGAAAACAAGGGCCCCACACGGTCTCAATAAAGAATGGGACATTAGCTATTTTTTCCAGGATGTTTGATTATATATTTACTCTCTGGGAATGTTTAGTATAACACTCAGGCTACTAAAGATAACAACACAATTTCAATTAAAATCAAGGAATTTACCATGTAGGAGTCTGTGTTTTCACACTAACTTTTAAATATATGCATAGTGTAAAGTATATTGATTTATTTGTGTTGTTTGAGTATCGTGAGTTTTTTGATAATTGTAGTCTATCTCTCAGGGTGAAACTTGAAGCATATATGCATGGTTTGTAGTATACTTTAGAAATATGAGTTTCCAAATTCAATCAATTTTAGGATGATTCTCATTGATAGTGGAAACAATTTAAGCCTAGGGTAACATTGGTATAACAGTAATGTAATAAGTAATATAATACTGTTTTTGACAACCAGCATTAGGCAATATGTTTCCCTTTAGCACTTAAATTGAAAATATTCATAATATTCATAGTGTGGTATCCCACTGAGGAATACAAAAGGCGCGCTGTTATGGGCAGGGTGGAAATGTATGGCTGATGGTATATAAATATTTGAATTTTCACAAAAGCAATGAAATAATAAAATGAAACAATTGTGGATGTATAGTAACAATATATTGATCCAACAAATTGAACTGCATATGAATAGTTACTATGTCCTTTGTCGAATGGCTCTGACTCGGCTGATGACTGTAAGAAACCAGTGGTAAAAAGTCTGTTTCTTTGAGATTGTCTTGTTGGTCGGTGCTTTAAATGAAGGCAGCTCCTCTTGTTCCCAGAGAGCGGGGATGTAACTGTTAGAAAAGGAGATAGAGAGGGCGCCACATAGTGTGATATAGTTTTATGCAGAGTGGTAAAAATCTGTAGAGGTGGTGCGCTTACCAGATAATGTTGTACTGTGCTGTGACCAGTACTGTCTCGCCTGCTAGCACTTAAATCAGAGATTCGCTTTGATATCTGATAAAACGACCCTTGGAGGTTGAGAAACGCGTTATAATAAAGCCTTTTAAAATTCTTTTAATTCTGGAAGTTGTATACATCTTTTTATACAATAATACTGAGTCAAAATCCTAAGTTACAAAACGAAGATTTGCTCGCAGCCAATACTGAAGATTTTTTTGGAGCCCACAGCCTGAAGGAAGAGCCCCAGGAAAGACTCTGTTTGGCAGTGTACTAGCCACTGATTTAAGTGCTAGCAGGCGAGACAGTACTGGTCACAGCACAGTACAACATTATCTGGTAAGCGCACCACCTCTACAGATTTTTACCACTCTGCATAAAACTATATCACACTATGTGGCGCCCTCTCTATCTCCTTTTCTAACATAATATTCATAGTGGTTATATTGTTTGATCTATTTTATGTATAGAGGTATGAGCAAATTAGATATGTAATATAACACAGAGGTATAATAATGAAGTCAGTGTATATGTATCAATATAAAATTTAAATCTTGCATCATAGTATGAATTGATATTTAACTGCAGAATATATGTATTAATATTTGTTTTTAAATGAAATGTTTGTACTGGCAAATGTGTGGGCAACTATTGGCCCTATTTAAAGATGAATGTTGTGCATTGTAAACTAAGTCTTTGATGAAGCGCCACTAGGGGGCGTGAAACGTGTCAGTCTAGTCATTCCTGTCCATGTCTGTTTGGGTCTTAGTATTAAAGGGACACTGAACCCAATTTTTTTCTTTTGTGATTCAGATAGAGCATGTAGCTTTAAACAATTTCCAAATTTACTTCAATTATCTAATTTGCTCAATTCTTTAGATATCCTTTGTTGAAGAAATAGCAATGCACATGTGTGAGCCAATCACACAAGGCCTCTAGGTGCAGCAACCAATCAGCAGCTACTGAGCATATCTAGATATGCTTTTCAGCAAGTGATATCAAGAGAATGAAGCAAATTAGATGATAGCAGTAAATTAGAAAGTTGTTCAAAATGACATGCTCTTTCTAAATCACGAAAGAAAAAAATTGGCTTTCATGTCCCTTTAAATAAACCTTGATGTTATTTGGACCTCTCTGTGCAGCCGTTGCCTTTTTGTTTTGAATGTTTCGAGCGTTTGGCTCCCGCTAATTTACGGTCTTGCACCTTGCATCTACCGCGCAGTGTTCTCCCTGCATCGCTCTGCTGGTTACGTCTACCACGAGCTCTCTTTAATGAGGTCATCGTTCAAGCGACACCACATCGTCCCGCAATCCGGAAGCTCTGAGCGGCTGTGCCTTGACTTTCACAAATAATCATTAACCATGGGAATAACTCTTTTAATCTTCCAATATCCCAACGAACATCATCAACCAAATCCTTTTGGGACATGAAACCCAAATCATTGCCACCTGCATGAATTATTAATAGATCCGGCGGCCTAAACAACTGAGCCCTATTAATAACTTGTCCCAATATCTGCCTCCATCTTAAACCCCGGACCCCAAACCATTTTACCATAACTTTGTTAAAGGGACACTGAACCCAAATTTTTTATTTCATGGTTCAGATAGAGCATGACATTTTAAGCAACTTTCTAATTTACTCCAATTATCATTTTTTTCTCCACAGGAAAGCAGGAATATAAATCTTATCAGCCAGTCCATTTTAGGTTCAGCACCATGGATAGCGCTTGCTTATTTGAGGCTTACATTTACCCACCAATAAGCAAGCATAACCCAGGTTCTCAACCAAAAATGGGCCGACTCCTATGCATCAAATTCCTGCTTTTTAAATAAAGATAGCAAGAGAACAAAGAAAAATTGATAATAGGAGTAAATTAGAAAGTTGCTTAAAATTGCATGCTCTATCTGAATCATGAAAGAAAAAAAATTGGGTTTAGTGTCCCTTTAACAGGCAACCCCAAGTTAAATCCCGCCTCTTTAACAGCTGCAGCTTTTCGGGTTCACTACCCATATGAGTGTCCAACGATCCAACAATGGACTGCGCCTATTAAAAAAGAATACAATTAGAACCTCTGCAGCTGTCAGAGGAAACGGCCTTAGGGCCTCAACACCTCCATGGAAACCACTCCCGCAAAGACCTGCTACAACATCCAAAAAGATCTCTAGAGCCCATAGAACTGTCCTTATCCGACGACACGTAGGGAACCTGCTTGCAAATTGCTGATCACAGAAAACAACTTGACTGAACCTCTGAACAGAATTTAGAGACACTTGCGGGGAATCCAAGACCACAGATGAAGATGGGTGAGATTTACAGAATTTATGTAGACTTTATCTGAATGACTCTATACCACTGCGCTTAGCAGCTCAGGGGTTCACCGCAATATATGCAACCTGGTTAACATAATACATGGTTGTCTATTTAGTAGCCTAAAGCAAGTTTCTTGACATTGTTTAATACTGTGTTTTATGTTCAAATATGTTCTAGTCTTGATCTGTATAAAATGAAGGAAATAGACTGAAATAATGGTTTACCCAAAGCTTACCCCCCTTCTTTACTCTTCCCCTTCCCTTAAGCTGTCAGAATAAATGTCTTGCCTATTGACCTGCAGTCTACCCACACTACACTAGACCTGACCACTTGACAAGACCCCCCCCAGATACCTTTCCACTGACCCATTCAATGAGCTACCTCCTAATCCAAAACCTACTCCACAGCATAGCCCGGTTTTACCCAGGACTACGTCAGCCTACTATCGACCATTTGGGCGAAGCACGACTTTCACTGATCATCTGGACGGCATGCCTACACTCACTCAGGTCCAGTAGTAGACACCATTATCTTTACAACCGACTATCCCAGACTGTTATTCGGTAAGAACGAAACCACCTACCTACCCCCGATCACATCCCTCTGCAATAGAGCAACATATTCACTGACAGCCCACAATCCCTCCCTGGTTAACAATCAACTGTTCAGTCCGGTTTGTTATGATAGATACAGTTTAATTTGTTTTGTATGCTATTTCAATGTTCATATCTTTAAATTTACTAATGGTTTTTATGGCTGGCGGGGGACATGGCCTCTCTCTGCTTACCTCCCCCCCACAAAATTAGTTGTGCCTTCCTGGTAAGATTTCCAGTGGAGACACTCATTAAGAAAGTGATTAATTGAAACTTTTTTTAGTAGATTAGCCTTCCTAGGGTTACTGTACTCATACCTGAGGCAGGCACCATAGACCATGGGGATATCAGTAACTACCTCCTGGGAAGTATCTTCCATCAGTTGACCTACCCCCCACCTATCCTTGTCCCTATCCGGCACTTTTAAAAAAAAACTAAAAAAAAAAAACTACCACAATGGCACCTATCCGTGTGGCCACTTTAAATGCACAAGGCCTAAACTCCCCCACAAAGAGAAAACTCTTGCTTAACTACTTACATGTACAAAAGGTTCACATACTGTTTCTCCAGGAGACACATTGGTCAGGAGAAGCACACACCATCAAGAGATCCCAACAATACCCAATCTGCAAGTTGACGTCTAATGTAGAAGGAAAGTCGAGTGGAGTCGCCATTCTGATAAGTAAAGACTTGACATACCAGATAGAATACACAGATAGGGACCCCGAGGGTAGATTTTTGATATTGGTTTGTAAACTCAACGAAATACTGTACACACTAGTCTCAATATACACGCCAAATATGAAGCAAATTCCAGTTGTTAGGAAAGTTTTAACTAGAGTGGAACAACTTAAGCAAGGACATTTAATCATAGGGGGAGACTTTAATATGGTGTGGGACCCCCAAAAGGATAAACAATCCTCCCTCACTGTACATGCAAATAGAAACATGTCATCAACTTCCAATGCATTCCGCAAGCTTATGTACCAATTTAACTTATATGATGCCTGGCGGTGTTTGGCCCCCACTGTAAAAGACTTCACACATTACTCCAAAGCCCACAATTCGTATTCTAGAATTGACTATCTATTATGTGACGCTTGGTCTCTAGATCAATGGGAGAATCCAGCCATCCAACCATGCACATGGTCAGACCATGACATGGTATGCATAGACTTGTTTGCACTACAGTCCCTAACCTCCAGACCCCCTTGGAGGCTCCCGAAAAAGTTTCTAGATGAGCGGGAACTCCCAGCACTCATCAAGACAATAACTGACTTTTTAACACACAATGACACAGGTGACATAGGCCTAGACGTGGTATGAGCTGCGCTTAAGACCTACCTTAGAGGACACTTCCTTAAAAAATCGGCCCACCTTTGTAGAGCGAGAGCTCGCTCACTTGCTAAGTTGTACGGAGATCTCCGAACATTGGAGACTGCAAACAAATCACACCCGGAAGCCCAAATAGCCCAACAGATAGGACTTATCAGAGAGGAAATTGCTAGAAGGGAAACATTAATAGTGCAAGATAGCTTACACAGACTCAAACAGCTATACTATTATAAAGGCAATAAGGCAGACAGATTGCTGGCAAACAAGCTTAGGAAGCGCACACAACAGAGTAGAATAGCTTCCATCAGTACCCAAAAAGGTCCAGTACACTCACCCAAAGATATAGGAGAAGCTTTTGCAGCATACTACTCCTCCCTCTATAGCATAGCTACATCTGAGAAGACAAACAGAGCTAGCCTTACAGACATTAGCAACTTCCTAGAGAGTCTAAATTTACCCACATTATCAGACGAAGCTAGGGCTTCCCTAGCTAGACAATTCACAATAGAAGACGTTAAAGCGGCCATAGCTAGTTTATCCCCTCACAAGACTCCGGGCCCGGACGGATACACAGCCGCCTTCTACCAGGCCCTCAGCCCAGTGTTGTCCCCACTCCTACTCCGTTTTTTTGTGAGCTTGGCCAGCTAGGCAGTTTTAGGCCGGAATTTTTAGAGGCCAATATTATTACAATACCCAAAGAGGGCAAAGACACCACGCTATGTTCAAGCTATAGGCCCATTTCCCTCATCAACGTAGATGCCAAAATCTACGCCAAAATCCTAGCCAATAGGTTAAATGAACATCTACAGGCTCTGGTCCATTTGGACCAGGTGGGATTTGAACTTAACAGACAAGGCTCTGATAACACCCGGCGTCTCCTAAACATATACGCGGAGACAGCTGACCTGGGTCTCCCCATGCTCACCCTGTCACTCGACACCGAGATGGCGTTTGACAGGGTGAGGTGGGATTATCTGTTTCAAACCCTCATAACATTTGGCATACCAGACACATATGTTAAGGCCACCAAGGCGTTATACTCCACTCCCACTGTGGTAGTAAGGGGCTTGGGGTTCTGCTCCCCATCTGTGAAGATAGAAAATGGGACTAGACAGGGGTGTCCCCTGTCACCCCTTCTGTTTGTCTTGGCAATAGAGTCACTCGGGACAGCTATTAGGAAGTGCTTGGCGATTCAGGGACTTCAGCTTCATGACACCACTCAGAAGTTGTCCCTGTTTGTGGACGATCTAACAGTCTTCCACTCGGAACCCCTAGACTCCCTTCCTCCCCTGTTTGGCCTGCTGGAGAGGTTTGGTGAACTCTCATATTATAAAATCAATGTTAATAAAACAGAGGCATACTCAATAAATGTTCCCGCTGAAGATAAGCATAAGATCCAACTTCTTTACGCTTCAAATGGTCCACCAAGGGGATACGACATCTTGGGATATTTTTATCCCACTCCAAAACCCTGACCATCAAAGAGAACTAAGAGAATCTGCTGAAAGAGATTACTCTGGATCTCAACTCTAAACGATTCAGTGAGATCTCATGGGCAGAGTGGCAGCCCTTAAAATGATGGTGCTTCCCAAGCTCACATATTTATTCCTCTGCATACCTATCCCAATCCCCATGTCCCTGATTCGAAAGTTTCAGATCCTCTTCAATACCTATACCTGGCATAATAAGAGACCTCGAGTTGCGGCCCGCATCCTCCAAGCCCCCATTGACAGAGGCGGCATAGGCCTTCCTAATGTAAGGAAATATCATGAAGCTGCAATGATTTCTCACGCCTCGTCGTGGGGCAGTAACCTTCCCGAAAACAGATGGAGGGAACTAGAACAGGCCTCACTACCAGCATATGTGAACTTGGAGGACCTCCTCTGGCTCCCTCCACATTGGCAGTCAAAAATCTGTGTTCCCAATAATATAGTAAAAGGATGCCAAGAGAGCTGGCTGAAATTGAAGTACAACAGGCTCATAGCCCCCCACCCCTCTCCCGTTCACTCCATGCGAGGGCTCCTTGTGGGGCTGCCGGACGGCCACATCAACTCGTGGCCCTCCGCCGTAATAGGTTCTTTACAAGATTTCTATGAAAACAGACAGCTGAAGACTCATCTCTCCATGCTGACATCATCCAAGCTGAATTCAAAGTTCCACTTTGATTTATTCCGAATAAGATACTTAATGAAATCGTGGGGGTTCTTGGAGGACCAGCTTCGTGACCTGTCTCCTTCGGAAGTAAGTTGGAGAGCGAATCTCCAACTATATAAACCCCTCTCGGTACATTATAAATGCTTAATGGAGGAGGATAGCTCCTCTAAAACAATTCATATGGAGGCCTGGGAGAGAGACCTGCAGCAAATATGCCCACTTGAAACATGGGAAAAAGCGGTAAGCCATACCAAAAAAGCTACACACTGTGTCACTCTATATGAGTTACACTTTAAAATCCTCACGAGATGGCACCTCGTTCCTACAAAACTCGAGAAACTTTACCCCGACCACTCTCCAATGTGCTGGAGGAACTGCGGAGAACGGGGTACCCCACTTCACATCTGGTGGACCTGCCCGGTGTTGAATGGTCTATGGAGCAGGGTATCAGCATTGTGCAGAGACCTAGACCTAGTGGAGGCCCTCCCCCCTGCACTGGCAATACTACACCTAGGAATAGACACTATCCCAAGACCTAAACGAAAACCTTCTAATATCCATCCTTAAATCTACCACACTAACTGTAGCCAGAAACTGGAAAAAACTACAACCCCCTAGGTGGCAAGGAGTGATAGATTGTATTAACCATATTAAAAATATGGAAAATTATGTATCCAGAGAACGGAACCAACTGACAGACTTCTGTATGACATGGGAACCGTGGGATACCTACTGGTCTCACAAATCTGCATAATTAGACTGACCTCTCCATTACCATAGAATCCAACCCTGAATCCACTTCCAGGAGACGTTTTAGAATCCCCCCCACTGATACCAACCAGGTACAGAATGTGAGAGACCCCTCAGATGGATGTACACGGGATCTCTCACCCCAACCGCCTCATTTAGAGAGGCACACAACCCTTTATTAGCAATGCCCCCATAGGGTCTGTGGTGCTTGACTTTTCAGATACCCTGGTAGGCTAGACTAATACACCAATTTAATGGCCGTCTTATTTCTATTATTACTACGATATTCCAAATGCACTTATGAAGCCCAACTAACACTAGAATGATGGCCTCTGTAAAAACAAGGTTTTTGTTATGATACAAGATTTATGCTTCACTGTAACACTGTTACACCATTACCATGTTATGTTCTTAAATCGCTTTGCATAAGATGTATGTTTTTTTTTAAATACCTCAATAAAAATGACTTGTTAAAAAAAAAAAAAAAGAATACAATTATAATTTCAGATTAGGTCAGACGTATAACTTAAAACAACCCTATTTAAACCTCCCAATATTTTTGACCACCTCATCACTTCTAGGGTTTTTTTTTATTTTGGGTGGGCTTTTTATTTTGATAGGGCTATTAGATTAGGTGTAATTAGTTTAAATATCTTGTAATTTGTTTTTTATTTAGTGTAATTTAGTGTTTTTTGTTGTTGTAATTTAGGTAATTGTATTGAATTTAGGCAATTGTATTTAATTTAGGTAAATTATTTAATTGTAGGGTAAGGTTAGGTATTAGTGTAAGACAGGTTAGGTTTAATTTTACAGGTAAATTTGTATTTATTTTAGCTAGGTAGTTATTAAATAGTTAATAACTATTTAGTAACTATTCTACTTATTTAAAATAAATACAAACTTGCCTGTAAAATAAACCCTAAGCTAGATACAATGTAACTATTAGTTATATTTTATCTAGCTTAGGGTTTATTTTATAGATAAGTATTTAGTTTTAAGTAGGAATCATTAGTTATTAATAGTAGGTTTTATTTAGATTTATTTTGATTATATTTAAGTTAGGGGGTGTTAGGGTTAGACTTAGGCATAGGGGTTAATAACTTTAGTATAGTGGCGGCGACGTTGGGGGCGGCAGATTGGGTTTAATAAATGTAGATAGGTGGCGGCGATGTTATCGGCATCAGATTAGGGGTTAATAATATTTAACTAGTGTTTGTGATGCAGGAGTGCGGCAGTTTAGGGGTTAATAGGTTTATTCTAGGGGCGGCGATGTTGTGAGCGGCAGATTAGTGGTTAATAATTTTATTTTAGTGTTTGCAACGCGGGAGTTTATGGGTGTTTAGTGTACTTTGTGACAGTTTAGTTACGAGTTTTATGTTACAGCTTTGTAGTGTAAAACTCATAACAACTGACTTTAGAAAGCGTTACGAATCTTGGCGATATAAGGTGTACCGCTCACTTTTTGGCCTCCCAGGACAAGCTTGTAATACCGGCGCTATGGAAGCACCATTGAAAAAAGACTTTACGAAATTTGCGTAAGTTGATTTGTGTTATGGCCAAAAAAGTGTGTGGTGCCCCTAAACCTGCAAGACTCGTAATAGGAGCGGTAGTGAAAAAGCAGCGCTATAACCTGATAACGCTGCTTTTTCATCATAACGCAAAACTTGCAATCTAGCCGAATGTGTTTTATACAGTTTACATTTTTTAGTATAAAAGGTATTTAGTAGTTTAACCCCTTAAAGACCAGCGTCGTACACTGTACGACGCTGATCGTTATGCCCTTAAGGACCAGCAATGTACCTTGTGCGTCGCTGCAGTCCTGGGCTTCTCTCTGCCGCGATCTCACTCAAAATAGCGAGATTGTGCTATTTCTGCATGGGGCACTGCAGAAATAGATTTGCAGAGTTACCGATACAGAGAGGGCCACTACACCACGCTACACAGATAGGGGGAAAAAAACGGGAACTGAGTACGAAGGAGGGAAGATGGAGGAATGGCCAATAAGGGGTTCCTATGTGGGATCCATTGTGGGAAAGGGATTTGGGATGGGGAGGGGGGTAGGGTAATGAGAGGGGGCAGCTACACTACAGAAAAAAATAAAAAAAATGTTTTTAAATATGCATAAATTGAGATAAACTGGGTACTTGCCGACAGCTGCCAGTACCTAAGATGGCGGCAAATAGGTAGAGGGGGGAGAGTTAGAGAGCTGTTTGGGAGATCATGGAGGTTGGGGGCAAAAAGGGGATCCTACACTGCAAAAAATATATATATAAAAAAAGCAGTCTTTTATTTTAGTACTGGCCGACTTTCTGCCAGTACTTAAGATGGGGTGACAATTGTGGGATTGAAGAGAGCTGTTTGAGAGGAGTCAAGGAGGGATCAGGGGGAGGGATGTGTCAGTCCGGAGGCTGATCTCTACACTAAAGCTAAAATTGACCCTGCAAGCTACCTAATTAACCCCTTCACTGCTGGTCATAATACAAGTGTGGTGCGCAGCAGCATTTAGTGGCCTTCTAATAACAAATGCCAAAGCCATATATGTCTGCTATTTCTGAACAAAGGGGATCACATAGAATAATTTACAACCATTTGTGCCATGATTGCAAAAGCTGTTTGTAAATAATTTCAGTGAGAAACCTAAAATTGTGAAAAAGTGAAAGTTTTTTTTAATTTGATCGCATTCGGCGGTGAAATGGTGGCATGAAATATACCAAGATGGGCCTAGATCAATACTTTGGGTTGTGTACTAAAAAAATATATATAGTTTTGATAGGTAAATATAAAAAAGGCTCTATTTATGTTTAACTGTAGTGATGGAAAACATGCTAAAAATGCTCTGGTCTTTTGGGGAAGTTTTTGTCTGAATTGCCTGGTCATTAAGGGGTTAACATAACTTGCTGCAGAAACTTAATCCAGTCACAACCGATTATTAGCAGCCACATTCAGTCACAGACAGTTATATGCTAATAAAATGCTGCACCTTGCTATTGTGATGTAATAATAACCAAAGGGTAATAATAACCAAAGGTATATAAAGAGCTGCCAACACAATTCAAATGTGCTGGCTGCTGGCTGAGATGTGCTGGCTGCTGGCTGAGATGTGCTGGCTGCTGGCTGAGATGTGCTGGCTGCTGGCTGATATGTGCTGGCTGCTGGCTGAGATGTGCTGGCTGCTGGCTGAGATGTGCTGGCTGCTGGCTGAGATGTGCTGGCTGCTGGCTGAGATGTGCTGGCTGCTGGCTGAGATGTGCTGGCTGAGATGTGCTGGCTGAGATGTGCTGGCTGAGATGTGCTGGCTGCTGGCTGAGATGTGCTGGCTGCTGGATGAGATGTGCTGGCTGCTGGCTGAGATGTGCTGGTGGTGGCTGCTGGCAGGGTCAACCACCCTATGGATTATCAGGGGAACATCTCAGGGTAAGGCTCTGTAACATTATATGCACACCAGACTCATAACCCTGCAATTTCTCTGTCAGCCCCATACCCACATCAGACCTCTGACCCTGCAACTGCTATGTCACACCCATACCTGCACAGACATGACCAGGGAAGATATTGTCAGTTAATTTAGTGAACTATTTACAGTAATTCATTAATAGTCTCAGTAACAGGCTGCTGTGCTTGGCACTTTATATTAAAAGGACATAAAACAAGTTGGGATAGAGACAAAATATAATAATATTTACTTTAATTAAATAATTAACCCTTTCTTTTTAGTTTCTGAATTGTAAAGCTCTAACTCCCCCCACACATTTCCTTCTATGGCTGTATCTATATTTATTGTTTTGGTAGGGATTATAGGGATTATCTACTGGAGCATGTGGAGTTGGCTTCTCCAGGCAGTTTAGCTATGTAATTCATTTTACTTATTTTTGAACATGTATTTTAACTTGCCAGCAATTTTTTAACAAATTTTTTTTATGCAATCTATTTTTAACCCGTTAAGGACCGGGCATTTCAGACAAAAACTTCCCCAAAAGACCAGAGCATCTTTAGAATTTTTGCCATCACTACATTTAAACAGAAATAGAGCCTTTTTATATATTTACCTATCAAAACTATTTATTTTTTTTAGTAGATAACCTAAAGTATTGATCTAGGCCCATTTTGGTATATTTCATGCCACCATTTCACTGCCAAATGTGATCAAATAAAAAAAATAGTTAATTTTTTCAAAATTTTAGGTTTCTTTCATGTAATTAACAAGAGTCCATGAGCTAGTGACGTATGGGATATACATTCCTACCAGGAGGGGCAAAGTTTCCCAAACCTTAAAATGCCTATAAATACACCCCTCACCACACCCACAAATCAGTTTTACAAACTTTGCCTCCAAGGGAGGTGGTGAAGTAAGTTTGTGCTAGATTCTACGTTGATATGCGCTCCGCAGCAAGTTGGAGCCCGGTTTTCCTCTCAGCGTGCAGTGAATGTCAGAGGGATGTGAGGAGAGTATTGCCTATTGAATGCAGTGATCTCCTTCTACGGGGTCTATTTCATAAGGTTCTCTGTTATCGGTCGTAGAGATTCATCTCTTACCTCCCTTTTCAGATCGACGATATACTCTTATATTTACCATTTCCTCTACTGATTCTCGTTTCAGTACTGGTTTGGCTTTCTACAATCATGTAGATGAGTGTCCTGGGGTAAGTAAGTCTTATTTTCTGTGACACTCTAAGCTATGGTTGGGCACTTTATTCATAAAGTTCTAAATATATGTATTCAAACATTTATTTGCCTTGACTCAGAATGTTCAACTTTCCTTATTTCCAGACAGTCAGTTTCATATTTGGGATTATGCTTTAAATTATCATATTTTGTCTTACCTCAAAAATTTGACTTTTTTCCCTGTGGGCTGTTAGGCTCGCGGGGGCTGAAAATGCTTCATTTTATTGCGTCATTTTTGGCGCGGATTTTTTTGGCGCAAAAATTAATTTCCGTTTCCGGCGTCATACGTGTCGCCGGAAGTTGCGTCATATTTTGACGTTATTTTGCGCCAAAAATGTCGGCGTTCCGGATGTGGCGTCATTTTTGGCGCCAAAAGCATTTAGGCGCCAAATAATGTGGGCGTCTTATTTGGCGCCAAAAAATATGGGCGTCGCTTTTGTCTCCACATTATTTCAGTCTCATTTTCATTTGCTTCTGGTTGCTAGAAGCTTGATGTTTGGCATTTTTTTCCCATTCCTGAAACTGTCTTATAAGGAATTTGATCTATTTTGCTTTATATGTTGTTTTTTCTCTTACATATTGCAAGATGTCTCACGTTGCATCTGAGCCAGAAGATACTACAGGAAAACCACTGCCTGCTGGATCTACCAAAGCTAAGTGTATCTGCTGTAAACTTTTGGTAGCTATTTCTCCAGCTGTTGTTTGTAATAATTGTCATGACAAACTTGTTAAAGCAGATAATATTTCCTTTAGTGATGTACCATTGCCTGTTGCAGTTCCCTCAACATCTAAGGTGCAGAATGTTCCTGATAACATAAGAGATTTTGTTTCTGAATCCATAAAGAAGGCTTTGTCTGTTATTTCTCCTTCTAGTAAACGTAAAAAGTCTTTTAAATCTTCTCTCTCTACAGATGAATTTTTAAATGAACACCATCATTCTGATTCTTTGGACTCTTCTGGTTCAGAGGATTCTGTCTCAGAGATTGATGCTGATAAATCTTCATATTTATTTAAGATGGAATTTATTCGCTCTTTACTTAAAGAAGTACTAATTGCTTTAGAAATAGAGGATTCTAGTCCTCTTGATACTAATTCTATACGTTTGGATAAGGTTTTTAAAGCTCCTGCGGTTATTCCAGAAGTCTTTCCTGTTCCTAATGCTATTTCTGCAGTAATTGCTAAGGAATGGGATAAATTGGGTAATTCATTTACTCCTTCTAAACGTTTTAAGCAATTATATCCTGTTCCGCCTGACAGGTTAGAATTTTGGGACAAAATCCCTAAAGTTGATGGGGCTATTTCTACCCTTGCTAAACGTACTACCATTCCTACGTCAGATGGTACCTCGTTTAAGGATCCTTTAGATAGAAAAATTGAATCTTTTCTAAGAAAAGCTTATCTATGTTCAGGTAATCTTCTTAGACCTGCTATATCATTGGCTGATGTTGCTGCAGCTTCAACTTTTTGGTTGGAAACTCTAGCGCAACAAGTAACAAATCGTGATTCTCATGATATTATTATTCTTCTCCAGCATGCTAATAATTTCATCTGTGATGCCATTTTTGATATTATTAGAGTTGATGTTAGATTTATGTCTCTGGCTATCTTAGCCAGAAGAGCTTTATGGCTTAAGACTTGGAATGCTGATATGGCTTCTAAATCAACTCTACTTTCCATTTCTTTCCAGGGAAACAAATTTTTTGGTTCTCAGTTGGATTCTATTATTTCAACTGTTACTGGTGGGAAAGGAACTTTTTTACCACAGGATAAAAAGTCTAAAGGTAAAAACAGGGCTAACAATCGTTTTCGTTCCTTTCGTTTCAACAAAGAAAAAAAGCCTGATCCTTCGTCCTCAGGAGCAGTTTCAGTTTGGAAACCATCTCCAGTCTGGAATAAATCCAAGCCTGCTAGAAAGGCAAAGCCTGCTTCTAAGTTCACATGAAGGTACGGCCCTCATTCCAGTTCAGCTGGTAGGGGGCAGGTTACGTTTTTTCAAAGAAATTTGGATCAAATCTGTTCACAATCTTTGGATTCAGAACATTGTTTCAGAAGGGTACAGAATTGGTTTCAAGATGAGACCTCCTGCAAAGAGATTTTTTCTTTCCCATGTCCCAGTAAATCCAGTGAAAGCTCAAGCATTTCTGAATTGTGTTTCAGATCTAGAGTTGGCTGGAGTAATTATGTCAGTTCCAGTTCCGGAACAGGGGATGGGGTTTTATTCAAATCTCTTCATTGTACCAAAGAAGGAGAATTCCTTCAGACCAGTTCTGGATCTAAAATTATTGAATCGTTATGTAAGGATACCAACGTTCAAGATGGTAACTGTAAGGACTATATTGCCTTTTGTTCAGCAAGGGAATTATATGTCCACAATAGATTTACAGGATGCATATCTGCATATTCCGATTCATCCAGATCATTATCAGTTCCTGAGATTCTCTTTTCTAGACAAGCATTACCAATTTGTGGCTCTACCGTTTGGCCTTGCTACAGCTCCAAGAATTTTCACAAAGATTCTCGGTGCCCTTCTGTCTGTAATCAGAGAACAGGGTATTGTGGTATTTCCTTATTTGGACGATATCTTGGTACTTGCTCCGTCTTTACATTTAGCAGAGTCTCATACGAATCGACTTGTGTTGTTTCTTCAAGATCATGGTTGGAGGATCAATTTACCAAAAAGTTCTTTGATTCCTCAAACAAGGGTAACCTTTCTGGGTTTCCAGATAGATTCAGTGTCCATGACTCTGTCTTTAACAGACAAGAGACGTCTAAAATTGATTACAGCTTGTCGAAACCTTCAGTCACAATCATTCCCTTCGGTAGCCTTATGCATGGAAATTCTAGGTCTTATGACTGCTGCATCGGACGCGATCCCCTTTGCTCGTTTTCACATGCGACCTCTTCAGCTCTGTATGCTGAACCAATGGTGCAGGGATTACACGAAGATATCTCAATTAATATCTTTAAAACCGATTGTTCGACACTCTCTAACGTGGTGGACAGATCACCATCGTTTAATTCAGGGGGCTTCTTTTGTTCTTCCGACCTGGACTGTAATTTCGACAGATGCAAGTCTCACAGGTTGGGGAGCTGTGTGGGGATCTCTGACGGCACAAGGAGTTTGGGAATCTCAGGAGGTGAGATTACCGATCAATATTTTGGAACTCCGTGCAATTTTCAGAGCTCTTCAGTTTTGGCCTCTTCTGAAGAGAGAATCGTTCATTTGTTTTCAGACAGACAATGTCACAACTGTGGCATACATCAATCATCAAGGAGGGACTCACAGTCCTCTGGCTATGAAAGAAGTATCTCGAATTTTGGTTTGGGCGGAATCCAGCTCCTGTCTAATCTCTGCGGTTCATATCCCAGGTGTAGACAATTGGGAAGCGGATTATCTCAGTCGCCAAACGTTGCATCCGGGCGAATGGTCTCTTCACCCAGAGGTATTTCTTCAGATTGTTCAATTGTGGGGGCTCCCAGAGATAGATCTGATGGCCTCTCATCTAAACAAGAAACTTCCCAGGTATCTGTCCAGATCCCGGGATCCTCAGGCGGAGGCAGTGGATGCATTATCACTTCCTTGGAAGTATCATCCTGCCTATATCTTTCCGCCTCTAGTTCTTCTTCCAAGAGTAATCTCCAAGATTCTGAGGGAATGCTCGTTTGTTCTGCTAATAGCTCCGGCATGGCCTCACAGGTTTTGGTATGCGGATCTTGTCCGGATGGCATCTTGCCAGCCATGGACTCTTCCGTTAAGACCAGACCTTCTGTCACAAGGTCCTTTTTTCCATCCGGATCTGAAATCCTTAAATTTAAAGGTATGGAGATTGAACGCTTGATTCTTGGTCATAGAGGTTTCTCTGACTCCGTGATTAATACTATGTTACAGGCTCGTAAATCTGTATCTCGAGAGATATATTATAGAGTCTGGAAGACTTATATTTCTTGGTGTCTTTCTCATCATTTTTCTTGGCATTCTTTTAGAATACCGAGAATTTTACAATTTCTTCAGGATGGTTTGGATAAGGGTTTGTCCGCAAGTTCTTTGAAAGGACAAATCTCTGCTCTTTCTGTTCTTTTTCACAGAAAGATTGCTATTCTTCCTGATATTCATTGTTTTGTACAAGCTTTGGTTCGTATAAAACCTGTCATTAAGTCAATTTCTCCTCCTTGGAGTTTGAATTTGGTTCTGGGAGCTCTTCAAGCTCCTCCGTTTGAACCTATGCATTCATTGGACATTAAATTACTTTCTTGGAAAGTTTTGTTCCTTTTGGCCATCTCTTCTGCTAGAAGAGTTTCTGAATTATCTGCTCTTTCGTGTGAGTCTCCTTTTCTGATTTTTCATCAGGATAAGGCGGTGTTGCGAACTTCTTTTCAATTTTTACCTAAAGTTGTGAATTCCAACAACATTAGTAGAGAAATTGTGGTTCCTTCATTATGTCCTAATCCTAAGAATTCTAAGGAGAAATCATTGCATTCTTTGGATGTTGTTAGAGCTTTGAAATATTATGTTGAAGCTACGAAATCTTTCCGTAAGACTTCTAGTCTATTTGTTATCTTTTCCGGTTCTAGGAAAGGCCAGAAAGCTTCTGCCATTTCTTTGGCATCTTGGTTGAAATCTTTAATTCATCTTGCCTATGTTGAGTCGGGTAAAACTCCGCCTCAAAGAATTACAGCTCATTCTACTAGGTCAGTATCTACTTCCTGGGCGTTTAGGAATGAAGCTTCGGTTGACCAGATCTGCAAAGCAGCAACTTGGTCTTCTTTGCATACTTTTACTAAATTCTACCATTTTGATGTATTTTCTTCTTCTGAAGCAGTTTTTGGTAGAAAAGTTCTTCAGGCAGCGGTTTCAGTTTGAATCTTCTGCTTATGTTTTTTGTTAAACTTTATTTTGGGTGTGGATTATTTTCAGCAGGAATTGGCTGTCTTTATTTTATCCCTCCCTCTCTAGTGACTCTTGTGTGGAAAGATCCACATCTTGGGTAGTCATTATCCCATACGTCACTAGCTCATGGACTCTTGTTAATTACATGAAAGAAAACATAATTTATGTAAGAACTTACCTGATAAATTCATTTCTTTCATATTAACAAGAGTCCATGAGGCCCACCCTTTTTTGTGGTGGTTATGATTTTTTTGTATAAAGCACAATTATTCCAATTCCTTATTTTATATGCTTCGCACTTTTTCTTATCACCCCACTTCTTGGCTATTCGTTAAACTGATTTGTGGGTGTGGTGAGGGGTGTATTTATAGGCATTTTAAGGTTTGGGAAACTTTGCCCCTCCTGGTAGGAATGTATATCCCATACGTCACTAGCTCATGGACTCTTGTTAATATGAAAGAAATGAATTTATCAGGTAAGTTCTTACATAAATTATGTTTTTTCACTGAAATTATTTACAAACAGCTTGTGCAATCATGGCATAAATGGTTGTAAATGCTTCTCTGGGATCCCCTTTGTTCAGAAATAACAGACATATATGGCTTTGGCATTGCTTTTTGGTAATTAGAAGGCCGCTACATGCCACTTCGCACCACACTTGTATTATTTCCAGCAGTGAAGGGGTTTATTAGGTTTCCTGTAGGGTTAATGTTAGCTTTATTGTAGAGAGCTCTCTTCCATCCCCCACCCCACTATTGTCACCCCCATCTAAAGTACTGGCAGGAAGTCTGCTAGTACTAAAATAAAAGGCTTTTTTTTTTTTTAAATATACTTTCTGCAGTGTAGTATCCCCCCTTGCCTCCCAACCTCCCTGATCCCCCCTCCAAACAGCTTTCTAATCCTCCCCCACTACCTATTTGCCGGCATCTTAGGTACTGGTAGCTGTCTGCCAGTAGCCAGTTTGCTGCAAATTAGGCAAATTAAAAAAATAAAAATTTAAATACCCATTTTTTCTGTAGTGTAGCTGCCCCACCTCAATACCTTATCCCCACCCAGATCCCTTTCTGTCAACTGATCCCACCTAGGATCCCCCTCATTGCCTCTCCTCCCTCCTTCCCCTCAATGACGCACTTATTTTATTTTTATTTTTTCAATCCCTGTAGTGTCGTGTAGTGGTCCTACCCGCTCCCTCCCTCCTCTCGCCCCCTACAGTGACGGGCCGTTCGCCTCCCTCCCTCCTCCCGACCCCTAAAGTGACGGGCCGCACCACCGCTGTCTGATGCAGAGAGGGCCACAGAGTGGCACAATAACCAGCGTTGTACAGGGTACGGGGCTGGTCGTTAAGGGGTTAATTAATTAGCCCTTCTAGGATATGTACCAATCTCAACCTGTTTTATGTCCCTTTACGTAATGTTATATACACAGTAACTTCTGTGCACTGACTAGAGCAGGGGCACAATACATAAATATTTTATCACATGATGTGAGGGGCACTAAATACACATATACATTGGACAGTGTGCTACATAGCTAACATTCTGGGATTTGGTAATAAACCAGACTTTATTATAGTGCACAGAACAAGTGTGATATTTGTGTCATCTAATAATGTGATTAATGTGTTAATAGGAGACCAGTGAGATGGATAAACTGAGGAACTGAGGAACTGAGGGATAAGACAGAGATGAGCAGAGGGATGACACCAATAGAGCTGATTGATGAGACAAAGAGAAGGCAAAAGATGAGGTTCAGAAGCTGAGGAGTGACACAGAGAGAGCTGATTGATGAGACAAAGAGAAGGCAAAGGATGAGGTTCAGAAGCTGAGGAGTGACACAGAGAGAGCTGATTAATGAGACAAAGAGAAGGCAAAAGATGAGGTTCAGAAGCTGAGGAGTGACACAGAGAGAGCTGATTAATGAGACAAAGAGAAGGCAAAGGATGAGGTTAAGAAGCTGAGGAGTGACACAAGAAAGAGCTGATTAATGAGACAAAGAGAAGGCAAAGGATGAGGTTAAGAAGCTGAGGGGATAACACATGAAAGAGCTGAGCAATGAGACAGAAGGCAAAGGATGAGGTTCAGAAGCTGAGGAGTGACACAAGAAAGAGCTGAGCAATGAGACAAAGAGAAGGCAAAGGATGAGGTTCAGAAGCTGAGGAGTGACACATGAAAGAGCTGAGCAATGAGACAAAAAGAAGGCAAAGGATGAGGTTCAGAAGCTGAGGAGTGACACATGAAAGAGCTGATTAATGAGACAAAGAGAAGGAAAAGGATGAGGTTCAGAAGCTGAGGAGTGACACATGAAAGAGCTGAATAATTAGACATAGAGAAAGAAAAGGATGAGGTTAAGAAGCTGAGGAG
This sequence comes from Bombina bombina, assembly GCF_027579735.1. Lineage (NCBI taxonomy): Eukaryota > Metazoa > Chordata > Amphibia > Anura > Bombinatoridae > Bombina > Bombina bombina. Next base: position 759,928,160 of record NC_069499.1, on the reverse strand, counting down.
TAACACATGAAAGAGCTGATTAATGACACAAAAAGAAGGCAAAGGATGAGGTTAAGAAGCAGAGAGATGTGTCAGAGGGAGCTGATTTTTGAGACAAAGAGAAGGAAAGGGATGAGGTTCAGAAGCTGAGGAATGACACATGAAAGAGCTGATTAATGAGACAATAAGAAGGCAAAGGATGAGGTAAAGAAGCAGAGAGATGTGTCAGAGGGAGCTGATTAATGAGACAAAGAGAAGGAAAAGTATGAGGTTAAGAAGCTGAGGAGTGACACATAAAAGAGCTGATTAATGAGACAAAAAGAAGGCAAAGGATGAGGTTCAGAAGCTGAGGAGTGACACATGAAAGAGCTGATTAATGAGACAAAAAGAAGGCAAAGGATGAGGTTAAGAAGCAGAGAGATGTGTCAGAGGGAGCTGATTAATGAGACAAAGAGAAGGAAAAGGATGAGATTAAGAGGCTGAGGAGTGACACATGAAAGAGCTAAATAATGAGACAAAGAGAAAAAAAAGATGAGGTTAAGAAGCAGAGAGACGTGTCAGAGGGAGCTGATTAATGAGACAAAGAGAAGGAAAAGGATGAGGTTCAGAAGCTGAGGAGTGACACATGAAAGAGCTGATTAATGAGACAAAGAGAAGGCAAAGGATGAGGTTAAGAAGCAGAGAGACGTGTCAGAGGGAGCTGATTAATGAGACAAAGAGAAGGAAAAGGATGAGGTTAAGAAGCTTAGGAGTGACACAGAGAGAGCTGATTAATGAGACAAAGAGAAGGCAAATGATGAGGTTCAGAAGCTGAGGAGTGACACATGAAAGAGCTGATTAATGAGACAAAAAGAAAGAAAAGGATGAGGTTCAGAAGCTGAGGAGTGACACATGAAAGAGCTGATTAATGAGACAAAGAGAAGGAAAAGGATGAGGTTAAGAAGCAGAGAGACGTGTCAGAGGGAGCTGATTAATGAGACAAAGAGAAGGAAAAGGATGAGGTTAAGAAGCTTAGGAGTGACACAGAGAGAGCTGATTAATGAGACAAAGAGAAGGCAAATGATGAGGTTCAGAAGCTGAGGAATGACACGTGAAAGAGCTGATTAATGAGACAAAGAGAAAGAAAAGGATGAGGTTCAGAAGCTGAGGAATGACACATGAAAGAGCTGATTAATGAGACAAAAAGAAGGCAAATGATGAGGTTCAGAAGCTGAGGAATGACACATGAAAGAGCTGATTAATGAGACAAAGAGAAGGAAAAGGATGAGGTTAAGAAGCTTAGGAGTGACACATGAAAGAGCTAAATAATGAGACAAAGAGAAAAAAAAGATGAGGTTAAGAAGCAGAGAGATGTGTCAGAGGGAACTGATTAATGAGACAAAGAGAAGGAAAAGGATGAGGTTAAGAAGCTTAGGAGTGACACATGAAAGAGCTAAATAATGAGACAAAGAGAAAAAAAAGATGAGGTTAAGAAGCAGAGAGATGTGTCAGAGGGAACTGAGGCATGAGATAATGTGGAAGTGATGGAGGAAAGAATTACAGACTATGGAAGGATTGTATGTAAATCTGCAAATAAATAAAATAAAGAAAATTAAAAACAAAAGTGAGTAAGGTGTGCAGTGTGGTCTGTATGTGAGCTACTAGAAACATATCTGTGAATGAATATGCTGGAAAAAAGGGAATGTAATAGTAATATTCAACCGTTAAATAATTTGAAATTTGACTTTTTATTTATACCATCCTGATTGCCCGGATTGAGCGTAAAAATCCAAAACTCTTCTTTTTTGACAAGTTGAGCTGATCTATCACTTGATCAATGGCTTGAAATCTGAAGATCGATTGTTGCTTCACGCTATGTTTTGAAAAAGTCTTTCCACAGGAGTTTAAGGAGAGATAACTGTAAAAGATAATAAATGTTCCCTTATGCAATCTTTTAGCATCCTGGTCGTACACCCTACGTACTGTTTACCACATAGGGGCTAGATTATGAGTGAAGCGCTACCTGCAGCAGACAAGCAATATCAGCTCTTTTCATGTGGCAGAAATAGCCTGCGTATTACAAGTAAAAGGTAAACGCAAGAGTGCAATTGCTCATCAAGTTAGCGCAACTTCAGAGCTTGCGTAAAGGATGGGGAAGAAGAAAAGATGCACTAAACACTACATAAATATATGTAAATGTACACACTCATCAGTGGTGGTTCTAGACAAATTTTACTGGGGGGGCCAAGGTGGGGCCAAGGTGGGGCCAGTGTTTAATCAGAGGGGCACATTAAAAAAAACAAAACAAAAAAAAAAAACGAAACAAATTATATTTAAACATTAAATACTTTAATTTTGCTTTACATTAAAATCATACAAATGTTTATTTTGTACAAAAAGAGTGCATCAATTGAAACAATGAGGTAGGGCTATCAAAAATTAGAAATTAAATACAGTAGGACAATGCTGCAAAAGGTGGGCATGGACCCCTGAAATAAATGTCACCACAGATAATATTTAACTGATGATAATTTACCACAGACATGGTCAGATACACACAGGTTACACACACCTTATACACAGTGTACATAGGCAATATTATTACCACAGACGGAGTCAGATGCACACAGGTTACACACACCTTAAACACAGTGTACATGCAGCCTGTGGTTATGCATAGTGTTTCAGACTGGGGAGGGCATACAGTACTGTACACTCACAGAGCTTGCAGCAGACAAACAAAACCAGCACACTATATTATTTAACTTCTGCTTATGTTTTTTTATGGTTATTGTGTAACATAACGATGACTTTCATGCAGATAGATATGATGACTTTAGTTTATAGGCACATACCTATTTCTATAGACAGTTTTGCAGACATTTATTGTGCCCTGTAATATATATGGCAACATGATTCTAGGCAACTTATTTTGATGCATCAAATACTATATCATCAAAACTATATCAATATGCAGAATGGGAACTACTGCATGAGTGCTGCAACATTACTATATATAACATTGCTCAGTACAGCTCAGTAATAAGCAAGCCTGCCACTAAATTTATAGAACCCCATGAAGACTAGCAGAAGTTAAGATACCCCATGAAGACTAGCAGAAGTTAAGATACCCCATAGAGACTATCAGAAGTTAAGATACCCCATGAAGACTAGCAGAAGTTAAGATACCCCATGAAGACTAGCAGAAGTTAAGATACCCCATGAAGACTAGCAGAAGTTAAGATACCCCATGAAGACTAGCAGAAGTTAAGATACCCCATGACGACTAGCAGAAGTTAAGATACCCCATGACGACTAGCAGAAGTTAAGATACCCCATGACGACTAGCAGAAGTTAAGATACCCCATGACGACTAGCAGAAGTTAAGATACCCCATAGAGACTAGCAGAAGTTAAGATACCCCATGACGACTAGCAGAAGTTAAGATACCCCATGACGACTAGCAGAAGTTAAGATACCCCATGAAGACTAGCAGAAGTTAAGATACCCCATGAAGACTAGCAGAAGTTAAGATACCCCATGAAGACTACCAGAAGTTAAGATGTTAAGGCAGTGTATATGTTATCAGAGCAGTTAGTATATATGTTAACATAAGGTTAGACTGTAGCACAGCAAATATTTAAACAGTTTGAATAGGAGTGTCCATCTATGGCATATTTCATATCCTAATAGGAATCTCGAGTTTGACTGTTGTCTCACAAATCAGACAGACACAAAGGAAGGTCTCATCAGCTGAAGGGCAGAAATTGAACAATAAGTAGCCTGACACAGAACCGTTATGTGGGACTCAGTGGGAGTAAAACTTAACCGACACCAGAAATTTACACTAATGGGAACTTTGGAAGTCACTGTGTTTTGCAAATAATAAAGAGTGTCATCATGTTAGCTAATTAATGTCTGCCCTCTGGCTCTTCTGCCTGATCTATGTTTTTGTTTTTCACGTTTCTTGCTTGCTATACTTTCTTTGACACTGGTCCTATCTGAGTTAGGCTCCCCAGTCCCCACCGCAGACCGCACAGATCAGTGAGTCAGAGTCTCCAAGCCCGGCTGTCACACTTACTTCTCACTGTCTCACCTAACATCCTGGCGCTGGGAGATCACGTGCCTGAATCCCTCAAGCCATGTGCAATAACACAGACAGAAAAGCCGGTCACGTGACTGCTCGGCAGTAAGCTGCCTGTCAATATATATATATATTTTTAAAGCTACATATTTGGGCAGCAGCGTATGTATATTATTAATGTATATTAATATTTATATATTATTATTTCAGTCAGCTCAGGGGGGCCACAGGGAGGAGTGCCCCTGACACTCGTATAAACACATTCTGATAAAAATTATTAAAAAATAATAATAAAACAGTTATTTGGGCTCAAAGATATATGGTATAAGTTGTTTGAAAAAAAGGGCTGCAAAGAGTGTATGTGTACATATGTATTTATGTATTTATTAGCTGTTGCCCGCGGCTTCACTCACATGGATTTTGTGATTTGTAAAAAATAGCAAAAAACAAGAGCACTCCTAACGACGTGTGCCCTCACGTGTGTACCCGTTATGGTTGCACACTTGCTGACATGATCTTCGTGAGTTTTTGTTAATTATCGGTGTTTTTCATACATGGGCACTAATCTGCTAAGTTGTGGGTGGGGCGTCAGTCCGGCATATCAAACATATTTTGTTATTATTATTCTGTTTGCAATTACTTTAATATAAATTGTAATTATATATTATAACACAACTGTCAGATGTGAAAAAGAGTATTCATTTTTTTTGTGATATCCAGAACTACTGACGTTAGGAGCAAGAAATTTTGGCATGTAAACTTACTTTATAATGAAGATTTTAAATTATAATTTTTATTTTTCTAACATCTTCAGTTTTTGAGACATGGGTATCTTCATAAATCACCCACCCCCTTAAAGGGACATTAAACCCAATTGTTTTCTTTTGTGATTCAGATAGAGCATGCAATTTTAAGTAACTTTCTAATTTACTCCTATTATCATTTTTTCTTCGTTCTCTTGCTATCTTTATTTGAAAAAGAAGGCATCTAAGCTTCTTTTTTTGGTTTAGTACTCTGGACAGTACTTTTTTATTGGTGTATAAATTTATCCACAAAACTCAGGTTGTTCACCAAAAATGCAAAAATGGGCCGGCATCTAAACTTACATTCTTGCATTTCAAATAAAGATACCAAGAGAATGAAGCCACTTTGATAATAGGAGTAAACTAGAAAGTTGGTTAAAATGTTATGCTCTATCTAAATAAAAAACAAATTGGGTTCAGTGTCCCTTTAAGTGGATTTTTTTCGGAAATGGGAAAAAAAACGTGTTTCTTTATTTTTTAAAGGAGAATGTAAATACCAATTTTCACTTCTGTAACATCTATGGTTTTTGAGATATAGGTATCCTCATAAATCACCTTCCCCCTTTTTACCCCCCTTAAGTGGATTTTCAGGAAATGGTAAAACAGGCGCTTCATTATTTTTAAAGGAGAATCTAAATACCAATTTTCATGTCTGTAACATCTTTGGATTGTGAGATATAGGTATCCTCATAAATCCCCCCCACCCCCATTTTTACCCCCCTTAAATGGATTTTCAGGACATGGTAAAATAGGCGCTTCTTTATTTTTAAAGGAGAATCTAAATACCAATTTTCACGTCTGTAACATCTTTGGTTTTTGAGATATAGTTGTGTGATATAGTGAGCGCTGAGAAGCTTAAAAGGACTGTGAGGTAAGGATGTGTTAAAAATGGAATGTATTTATTGCAGTTAATATAAAATAAAAATACAGTATAATACATACAAATTGAAAAGCTTTTAAAATTCTTCCTAAAATCTCTATGGATCCATGAGATATAAGTCTTAAGGATATAGTGTTACCTATATCTGTGGTGTTGGAACAGATATTACGTTAGCTCGACAACAGTCTCAAGACCATAGTGTTATGGTTTATAGAGTGCAGTTTGAGCACAGATATTTACAAACAGCAGATATGATGTAAATGGCCAAAATTGGCGTAATACAATGTCAATAATACAGATGTCAACAATACAGATGCAGTATAAAAGTATAAGTGATAGAAATACAATATAAATAAAAGTGTAGGAGAAATCCAATTATGTAAAAATGGAAATAAATTAGTTGAAAAAATGAAGAAATTTATGTCTCTCAAATAGTTTCTTAAAAAGTGTCTCTTTGGAAATCACAGTGTTCCAAAAAATATAATCAAAGTGTTCCACAAAAATTGCAAAGTGTTCCACAAAAATTGTAAAAAATAATCCACAAATAAATATCAAAGTGTTCAAAAAATATGGTGGGTAAGTGCGTTCAAAGAAATCCTAGATGATTAACTTCCAAAATAAACTCCAATAGCTGTGGTAGACGTGGAAGAGATTATAAGAATGCAGAATATAAAAAATATAAAAAATGTAGAATATAAAAATGCAGAAGAAAAAGGAAAAGTACAATAATGTGGCGGGTAGGTCCAAAGACCTCCTTCTAATCTGTGGGTGAAATAAAGTTCACTAGTGTAATAACGTCTGGATGTGGTATAATGAAATCAGAAATTTGCTCACCAGTATGTCGACGCGTTTCGGCCCTCCTAGGCCTTTCTCAAGACAATACTGGTCTGTATGTCTCTGGGAGCTTTATACCCTAATACCTTAGGTGATTGGTTCTATTTTGGCGCCAAAAGTCGGGGTCTGCCCTTTCCTGTTTAGCCCAGTGTTACATGGGAAATGTAGTTTTTCTTTTTTGTGTTTTTTTTGTTGTCTCTTATGTTTTAAAAGATATCTGTATTTTATGCACTTCATACGTGTTATTATTTATATTGTATGTGTTATTATTTGGGGGCATCTCTTATCTTACTAATATAATGTATATCAGGCGGTGTATCTTATTTTTGATATCCCCACTTCCGGGGTGTTTAACTTACTATCCCTTCCGGTTCTTTATCTGTAGCTTGTCATCCGGTTTCGCTACTTCCGGTTTCGCTCTCGCTAATTCCGGTTTCGCTTTTACCAGAAGTGTGTATTTATTCTTATCCGGTTGTACTATTGCCGGATGTTTATCTAATTTGGAACCTTAGTCTTGTCTGGACCTTTTCTATATGGCCTGCATGACTATATAATGGGTTAGGGGTCCATCGTTGTCCTACTTGTGTCTATATAAGCCAGTGTTTAATTCTTTAATGCATATATACAAAACAGCCTTAACGTATATGTGTAGATGCTGATTATTGTATGTGCTATGATCGGTGCGATTTTCACAAATACCTAGGAATTTAAAACTGTAAAATATCATAAAAAATCGTAAAATATGTAAAAAATCTCTTCAAGAGCATTTAGAGTTATTAAAAGTTCTCTGAAAATTCTCTAAAAAATTCTCTAAAAGTTCTATATGTACATATCACAAATATAGAAATTTTGTGTGAATAAGTCACCATGTTGAAAAGCGGGGTTTACTTAGAATTTGTTCCGTGGATGTAAAAGAGTATATGAAATGAGGATTCGGTTTTACATATAATAAAGAGGCTTTTTAGGAAGCGTGTAGGGGTCAGATCTCACATTAGTTTAAAGAGGTTGTTAAACCTATTGGAGTTGGCATAAGTGAATGTTGATAGTTAAAGTCGCTTATCTGAAGTAATTTGGACGTCTTTATTTAAATTATTTGTACATGGAGGAGAGAATGGTTTTTGATGGTGTATTTCAGGGAGAGAACCTCTCCAGTGTATATTGTATTTTATATTCTAGGTGCTTAGGAAGGGAGTTTAGTTAGTTATATATTTTCCCCAGAAAAGAATGGAGAAGGAAAGGACTCCTATTCTATTGGTTCTCATTGGTTCTCAATTTCTTCAATCTATTGATGAATATGGGGACCTAATGTGGCGGATTCTGTCTTCTATTCTATCAATCTAGAGCGTGCAATCCAGCTAGTGTGAAAACACATGCTTTTATTGGTATGCTTTTGCTTGATAAGGATATTTGATGGTAAATTCATTTTATGCATCATCTATAAGGAGTAGCATTTGCTGTCTAGTCTTTTCGTAAAGACAGCAAGTGTGACAGATCCTCTTTGTGATTTAGTCCCTTGGGGAAAAGGCAATCCAATGTAAAGATCCATTTGGATTCATTGAATAGCAGTTTCTTCTCGTAGTTTCCTCCTCGCCAGTTCTTCTCTATCTTTTGTATCCCGAAGAATTTAAGTCTTTTATATTGCCTTTATGGGTTATGGAGAAGTGTCTATACAGTGGCGTGTCTTTATCCAGTTTTTCATGCATAATATATGCTCCCTTATTCTGTCTTTTAGTGTTCTTGAAGTTTGTCCTACTTATTGTAGGCCGCATGGGCAGAATATTACGTAGATGACTCCCTTATCTTGACACCTGATGAGGTCTTGTATCTTGTGTTCATCCCTCTTGTTATGTCCAAAGAATTTGTTCGTTTTGACTCCACTCCTACAGGCCTTGCAATTCGGGCATGGAAGAAGCCTTTGATTGCTTTTCCCTGGTAGTTTGTGATAGCCTTTCTTCTGTTCTTCAGGACAGTCGGGGCCAAATATACCTTTTAGGTTATCGTTTTTTCTATATATAAATCTCGGTTGAGGTGTCAGTTTTTCGCCGATCACATAATCTTCTTTTAGGATGACCCAGTGTTTCCTGATGATTCTTTCGAGTATATGTCTGTTAGAACTATATTCTGTTATCATCGGTACATTTATGCTACTGTCCTTCTTCTCCTATTGTCGTTTTTGTCTTGTACTTCAGCAGACTGTTTCTGTCGGTTTTGCAACTTCCTCTATCTTTTCCACTAGATTTTCCTCCTTGTACCCCCTTTCTAGGAATCTTCCTTTTAGTATATCTGCTTGTTCAACCCATTTGCTGTGATTGTTCGCCAACAGTTTTTTCTTACCCTTAGAAGTTGTCCTTTTGGAATGTTAGCCTTCCAGGTGGGGTGGTGGCAACTCATACTGTGAATGTAGTTGTTACAGTCTACCTTTTTGAAATAAGTAGATGTTTCAATCTTGCCGTTTTTCACCTCTATTTTAAGATCAAGGAAGTTTATTTTGTTATAACTATATTCAAACGTGAACGTCAATGGTATATATTAGATCTTCGATTGACCCCTTCCAGACGATAAGAATATCGTCTATATATCTTGAGTATAGAACCAGGTCCGCGCCTGCTGGGCATGAGTCCCAGAATATATATGGGCCATTGGGAACAAAATTCTAGGCCCAGCAGGCGCGGACCTGGTTCTATACTCAAGATATATAGACGATATTCTTATCGTCTGGAAGGGGTCAGTCGAAGATCTAATATATACCATTGACGTGATGAATAAAAATCTGAGAAATCTCAAGTTCACGTTTGAATATAGTTATAACAAAATAAACTTCCTTGATCTTACAATAGAGGTGAAAACGGCAAGATTGAAACATCTACTTATTTCAAAAAAGTAGACTGTAACAACTACATTCACAGTATGAGTTGCCACCACCCCACCTGGAAGGCTAAACATTCCAAAAGGACAACTTCTAAGGGTAAGAAAAAACTGTTTCCAATCACAGCAAATGGGTTGAACAAGCAGATATACTAAAAGGAAGATTCCTAGAAAAGGGGGTACAAGGAGGAAAATCTAGTGGAAAAGATAGAGGAAGTTGGCAAAACTGACAGAAACAGTCTGCTGAAGTACAGACAAAACGACAATAGGAGAAGAAGACAGTAGCATAAATGTACCGATGATAACAGAATATAGTTCTAACAGACATATACTCAAAAGAATCATCAGGAAACACTGGGTCATCCTAAAAGAAGATGATGTGATCGGCGAAAAAACTGACACACTCAACGAGATTTATATATAGAAAAACGATAACCTAAAAGGTATATTGGCCCCGACTGTCCTGAGAACAGAGAAAGGCTATCACAAACTACCAGGGAAAAGCAATCAAAGGCTTCTTCCCGTGCCCAAATTGCAAGGCCTGTAGGAAGTGGAGTCAAAACGAACAAATTCTTTGGACATAACAAGAGGGATGAACACAAGATACAAGACCTCATCAGGTGTCAAGATAAGGGAGTCATCTACGTAATATTCTGCCTATACGGCCCTACAATATGTAGGACAAACTTCAAGAACACTAAAAGACAGAATAAGGGAGCATATATTATGCATTGAAAAACTGGATAAAGACACGCCACTGTATAGACACTTCTCCATAACCCATAAAGGCAATATAAAAGACCTTTAAATTCTTCGGGATACAAAAGATAGAGAAGAACTGGCGAGGACGGAAACTACCGAGAAGAAACTGCTATTCAATGAATCCAAATGGATCTTTACATTGGATTGCCTTTTCCCCAAGGGACTAAATCACAAAGAGGATCTGTCACACTTGCTGTCTTTACGAAAAGATTAGACAGCAAATGCTAATCCTTATAGATGATGCATAAATGAATTTACCATCAAATATCCTTATCAAGCAAAAGCATACCAATAAAAGCATGTGTTTTCACACTAGCTGGATTGCACGCTTAGATTGATAGAATAGAAGACAGAAACCGCCCACATTAGGTCCCCATATTAATCAATAGATTGAAGAAATTGAGAAACAATGAGAACCAATAGAATAGGAGTCCTTTCCTTCTCCATTCTTCTCTGTGGAAAATATATAACTAACTAAACTCCCTTCCTAAGCACCTAGAATATAAAATACAATATACACTGGAGAGGTTCTCTCCTGAAATACACCAGCAAAAAACCATTCTCTCCTCCCATGTACAAATAATTTAAATAAAGACGTCCAAATTACTGCAGATAAGCGACTCTTTAACTATCAACATTCACTTATGCCAACTCCAATAGGTTTAACAACCTCTTTAAACTAATGTGAGATCTGACCCCCTACACGCTTCCTAAAAAAGGCCTCTTTATTATATGTAAAACCGAATCCTCATATTCATATACTCTTTTACATCCACGGAACAAATTCTAAGAAAACCCCGCATTTTCAACATGTGACTTATCACACAAATTTCTATATTGTGATATGTACATATAGAACTTTTTAGAGAATTTTTTAGAGAATTTTCAGAGAACTTTTAATAACTCTAAATGCTCTTGAAGAGATTTTTTACATATTTTACGATTTTTTATGATATTTTACAGTTTTAAATTCCTAGGTATTTGTGAAAATCGCACCGATCATAGCACATACAATAATCAGCATCTACACATATACGTTATGGCTGTTTTGTATATATGCATTAAAGAATTAAACACTGGCTTATATAGACACAAGTAGGACAACGATGGACCCCTAACCCATTATATAGTCATGCAGGCCATATAGAAAAGGTCCAGACAAGACTAAGGTTCCAAATTAGATAAACATCCGGCAATAGTACAATCCGGATAAGAATAAATACACACTTCGGTAAAAGCGAAACCGGAATAAGCGAGCGCGAAACGGAAGTAGCGAAACCGGGATGACAAGCTACAGATAAAAGAACCGGAAGGGATAGTAAGTTTAAACACCCCGGAAGTGGGGATATCAAAATAAGATACACCACCTGATATACATTATATTAGTAAGATAAGAGATGCCCCCAAATAATAACACATATACGATATAAATAATAACACGTATGAAGTGCATAAAATACAGATATCTTTTAAAACATAAGAGACAACAAAAAACACAAAAAAGAAAAACTACATTTCCCATGTAACACCTGGGCTAAACAGGAAAGAGCAGACCCCGTCTTTTGGCGCCAAATAGAACCAATCACCTAAGGTATTAGGGTATAAAGCTCCCAGAGACATACAGACCAGTATTGTCTTGAGAAAGGCCTAGGAGGGCCAAAACGCGTCGACATACTGGTGAGCAAATTTCTGATTTCATTATACCACATCCAGACGTTATTACACTAGTGAACTTTATTTCACCCACAGATTAGGAGGAGGACTTTGGACCTCCCGCCACATTATTGTACTTTTCCTTTTTCTTCTGCATTTTTATATTCTACATTTTTTATATTTTTTATATTCTGCATCTCTTATAATCTCTTCCACGTCTACCACAGCTATTGGAGTTTATTTTGGAAGTTAATCATCTAGGATTTCTTTGAAGCACTTACCCACCATATTTTTTGAACACTTTGATATTTATTTGTGGATTAATTTTTTACAATTTTTGTGGAACACTTTTGGCAATTTTTGTGGAACACTTTGATATATTTTTTTGGAACACTGTGATTTTCCAAAGAGACACTTTTTAAGAAACTATTTGAGAGACATAAATTTCTTCATTTTTTCAACTAATTTTATCTTCCATTTTTACATAATTGGATTTCTCCTACACTTTTATTTATATTGTATTTCTATCACTTATACTTTTATACTGCATCTGTATTGTTGACATCTGTATTATTGACATTGTATTACGCCAATTTTGGCCATTTAATCATATCTGCTGTTTGTAAATATCTGTGCTCAACTGCACTCTATAACCATAACACTATGGTCTTAGACTGTTGTCGGAGCTAACGTAATATCTGTTTTCCACACCACAGATATAGGTAACACTATATCCTTAAGACTTATATCTCATGGATCCATAGAGATTTTAGGAAGAATTTTAAAAGCTTTTTAATTTGTATGTATTATACTGTATTTTTATTTTATATTAACTGCAATAAAAACATTCCATTTTGAACACATCCTTACCCTTTACAGTCCTTTTAAGCTTCTCAGCGCTCACTATATCACACAATTGTAGTCACATCCCAAGGTCACTAGGGGACTTTTGCCAGTGAGCATAAGGCTGTAAAATACTAGCGCTCGGTCTACCACACACACGTTTTTGAGATAGAGGTATACTCAGAGTCATAAATCACCCCCCCTTTTTCACCCCCCTTAAGCGGATACAAATGTGCATTGGAGCCCTTTTCCAGTAAAAACTATAAAACTTGAACACATTATTATTCAATATCAATATTTTAATAATGTTTTTAACTGTATTTCTATAAATATTTTACATTCTAATGTTCTTCACATAGAGGAATATGTTCTGACTATTTTTAAAATGATATTCCTATATATGTCTGTATATAGCAATACCTATATATAATCAATATTCTCCACAGAAACTGTGACAGGCCGGCGGGTAGCATTATGAAGTAGCCGGGTGGGATTATGAAAAACTGCATGTAAGACTCAAAGTGGCTTTGCAAAACAGGAGAATAGAAGTTAGGTTAATACGTCCTTTTTATTGGATGTACAGGTAAAATCAAAAGGCACAGTAACACAGATTTTACCACAGCTGACGCTTTTCCAGCCTCAAACGGCACTTCATCAGAGCTAACAGGTGTGTATAGCTTGCCTTTATACCTCTAGGAAGGTATATTCATAAACCAATCAAGCTTAAGATTCACTTTATGAATACCAGGTATAAAGAAAGAAAATGAAAAAAAAAACAAAGAATAGCACACCAATTGGAACAGTCAAGTTAATTGCACAGTATTGTAGATCTCATAAAAACAATAAACAAAAAACTAAAAACTAAGAACAAAGCGATGTTGAAAACCAATAGATGAAATTCATACTAGTAAATTCATACGGCGAGATTACGAGTTTTGCGTTAGAGGCTATTTGGTGCTAACGAGCAGTTTTATCTCACCGCTCACTTACATACAGCGCTGGTATTACGGGTTTTTACAAAAAGACAAAAGTGAGCGTAGAGCAAAATTTTGCTCCAAACTTCACTTCAATACAGCGCTGCTTAAGTCAGCGGTGAGCTGGTCGTACGTGATCGTGCGCACGATTTCCCCATAGGAATCAACGGGGGAGAGCTGGCTGAGAAAAAGTCTAACACCTGCAAAAAGCAGCGTAAGACTCAGTAACGCAGCTCATTGATCCCTATGGGGAAATAAAATTTATGTTTACACCTAACACCCTAACATGAACCCCGAGTCTAAACACCCCTAATCTTACACTTATTAACCCATAATCTGCTGACCCCACGTCGCCGGCCACTATACTAAATGTATTAACCCCTAAACCTAAGTCTAACCCTAACAACCCCTAACTTAAATATAATTACCATAAATCTAAATAAAAATTAATATTATTACCTAAATAATTCCTATTAAAACTAAATACTTACCTGTAAAATAAACCCTAAGCTAGCTACAATATAACTAATAGTTACATTGTATCTAGCTTAGGGTTTATTTTTATTTTACAGGTAAATTTGTATTTATTTTAGCTAGGTAGTTATTAAATAGTTATTCTACCTAGTTAAAATAAATACAAGTTTACCTGTAAATTAAACCTAACCTAAGTTACACTAACACCTAACAATACACTACAATTAAATAAATCCCTGAAGATCGACTTACTGTTCTGAAGACCAGACATCATCCTCAAGGAAGCGGCAGAAGTTAGGTTTTTTTAAGGGTGTATTGGGTGGGTTTTATTTTTAGGTTAGGGCTTTGGGCCGCAAAGGCCCTTTTAAGGGCTATGATAGTTTACTTTAGGCTAGGGTTTTTTTTATTTTGGGGGGGGCTTTTTTATTTTGATAGGGGTATTAGATTAGGTGTTATTAATTTAAAGATCTGTAATTTCTTTTTTATTTTCTGTAATTTAGTGGGTTTTTTGTATTATTTAAGCTAATTTAATTTAATTTATTTAATAGTTTTTAATTTAGTTAATTTATTTAATTGTAGTGTAGTGTTAGGTATTAGTGTAACTTAGGTTAGGTTTTATTTTACAGGTCAATTTGTATTTTATTTTAGCTAGGTAGTTATTAAGTAGTTAATAACTATTTAATAACTATTCTACCTAGTTAAAATAAATACAAACTTGCATGTAAATAAAAATAAACCCTAAGATAGCTACAATGTAAACTATTAGTTATATTGTAGCTATCTTAGGGTTTATTTTATAGGTAAGTATTTAGTTTTAAATAGGAATCATTTAGGTAATAATATAAATTTTTTATTTAGCTTTATGGTAATTTTATTTAAGTTAGGGGGGTGTTAGGGTTAGACTTAGGTTTAGGGGTTAATACATTTAGAATAGTGGCGGCGACGTCTGGGGCGGCAGATTAGGGGTTAATAAGTGTAGGTAGGTTGCAGCGACATTGGGGGCGGCAGATTACGGGGTCAATAAAAATAATGTAGGTGGTCAGCGATGTTGGGGGCAGCAGATTAGGGGTTAATAATATTGAACTAGTGTTTGCGAGGCGGGACGTGCAACAGTTTAGGGGTTCATATGTTTATTATAGTGGCGGCGATGTCCGGAGCGGCATATTAGGGGTTATAAATTTTATTTTAGTCGTTTGTAATGCGGGAGGGCCTCGGTTTAGGGGTTAATAGGTAGTTTTATGGGTGTTAGTGTACTTTTTTAGCGCTTTAGTTATGAATTTTATGCTATGGCGTTTGTACCATAAAACTCTTAACTACTGACTTTAAAATGCGTTAGGGATCTTTACGGGGTTATGGTGTACCGCTCACTATTTGGCTCCCAGGACAGACTCATGATACCAGCGCTATGGAAGTCCCATAGAAAAAAGGGTTTACGAAGTTTAGTAAGTCGTTTTGCGGTAAGGCCAAAAAGTGGTGCGGGGACTCTAAACCTGCAAGACTCGTAATATTAGCGGTAGTGAAAAAGCAGCGTTAGGACCTGTTAACGCTGCTTTTTTCACCCTAACGCAAAGCTCGTAATCTAGCCGATAGTTAATAATACAATTCAGTTGATATCCAGCTAGATTTTATGATTGTTGCCATAATGTATAAACTAACCATGGCAAACGGAAATGAGTATAGAAAATATGAAAGAGTTTTATTGTATTAGGTTTTTGTCTGCTTTCAGCCAATCAGATACTGGCATTATATATAGCAGCTTTGCTAGGCAGTTAACTTCAAGGGGGGATTAAACCACACAATTCAGATAGAGCATGTCATTTTAAATCACTTTTAAAATTCATATCTATTATTAAATGTATTGTTGGCATGCCATCCTTTGTTGAAAAGCATATATAAATAGCCTAAGCAGCAATGCACTACTGGAAAACTATCTGGCAATTGATTGGTACACACATATGCCTTTGGTCATTGGCTCACCAGATGTGTCCAGCTAGTTCCCAGAAGTGCATTACTGCTCTGGAGTTGACTTTAGCTATGTGTTTAAAAAGATTTGCAGTTAATAAACAGCAGTGTTTAAAAAGTCAGATCAGAGGAGATAAAATATATCTACTGAAAAGGGGTATGTCTTTGAACTGCAAAACACACAGATATGTTGTTTTTTCCCTAACTTTGTCCTTTTTTTTTTTAGCAAGAAAAAGTTTATCAATTTCTATCTAGTTATCTATCATTTATAGTTTCAAACAAATGAATATTAATGACACTAAATATTCATAAAGAAATAAAAGCATAATCAAACAGGAATATATTAGCTGCAGTGCTCTCACCACTAGGGGCCGCCATCCTGACAGCTCTAGAGCTCCTTGTGCTCTTACAGAAGAGAAATTAAATCCCCACTTGCCGATTCCAGCACCAGCCTTCAACACTCAGTTGGAGGGTCTATTGCAGCTGTACCCGAGATAGGAAGTGATTTTGGGGCACAGGAAGGGGCCTGCAATAAAGTACCTGTCCTCAGCGCACCATGATGCTACAGCTTTCAACCAGGAAAGAGAGAAAATTGTCATCCAGCTGTGCAGGGTGGGTGGGTAAGCCTCTTAGAGGGAATAACCCCTCAACCACACCTCTCACTTGTCTGTGGGGACATGCTGGGATATGTAGCCAGCAGAATAGATGCCGAAGGATTCTTTCTACTACTCATCCCAACCCCTGCCTGTAGATTACTAATGTGACACACATAACACAACTTACTCTTTAGGCAGCAGTTGGGATGAGTAGAAAGAATCCTCCAGTATCTATTCTGCTGGCTACATAACCCTTTACCCACCCACCCTACACAGCTGGATGACAATTTTCTGAGCGTAGTAAATGTATAGCTCGCACGCAAGATAATTGTATAGAGTTAACTCTTGTTTGCAATGAAGATGGCCAGGAGGTAAGGGGTTTGCTGGCAATGTGATTGGGTCGGCTGGATCAGTAAATTATGATGTCTCAGATCCCCAGGGGAGTTGGCTGAGATTGCTTCACTTCAGGGCCGGACTGGGAAATCAGACCAGCCCTGGAAATTTGTATCGACCCAGCCCCGCCCCCCTCCAGCCCAGCCCCCTCCAGCCCAGCCCCCCTCCAGCCCCACCCCCTCCAGCCCCGCCCCTCCCCCTCCTACACTCCCAAATCAAAGGCACTGATAAAAGATAGAAAGCTAACAGACCTTTATTCAGAGACACATATTTACATATACTCACTGCACCAACTTACATAAAGTATATATATGGTACAGATACATTCAGTACACATTTGTGGACAGATGCGTTAAATAAATATATAGAGAGACACACACATTTTATAATATGGAGTTGAAAACAAACATATAAAACATACA
>NC_069499.1:759900657-759908157 GCF_027579735.1 Bombina bombina | reverse complement strand
CTGTCTGGGAAACCCATTCTTGCCCTGGATGCCCAGTCAGGTGGAGGGCACTGCCACAGTCAAGTACCCCAACTCCCAGGTAGCGGAGACTCAGGATCAGCCTGCAGAGCACATGGAGGTAGTGGGGTAAAGACCCCACAGGGGTAATTGTGGGCCTAGGCCAAAACCCTGTTACATTTTGGAGGCACTGCTGAGATAAATTGGGGTACACCAGTAAGGATACGTTAATTCCCCGGCCCCACACTCCCATTTGTAACAGATTGGTCCCAGCAACAGAAGGGTACCATTGCATCATGCAGTGATGATATGCCAGGTACCTCCCTATAGTGAGATAAAACATGTCACCAAGTGCGTAGAGATTATACTGGGAATAGAGATGGCTACCATCAGAGATATCCTGCATGATTCATAGGTCAAACTTACATGTTAGTATATTCCCATGCAGATTTGAGAGGCCGTCATAGGCCTACATGTCTATACCTTCTTGAAACAGCTCCTGAAGGATGTCGCTTAGTGTATGCTCTCCCTGATAAGGAGGAAGGGGTTACACTGCAGCAACCCTCCACTATAGGCCAAAGAGACTTTAATGTATCAAGTTATTCCCAGATTCTGTCCCTTTGTCAGAGAAACCCCCCAGGAGATTACGGTTACCCCTGTAGAGACTGGGGGCCATCCCCAAATGAAATGTCTACTTTTCCAGTGTGCAAGGGACAACTGCCCCTAAGACCCCAGATCTAGTGGTTCCCTCATCTCCAACATCCCCAAACAGGCGATTCCCCTATTGAGAACCACAGTTCAGGAGAGAGTAACATATCTGAAATACTGCAAAAACTCTCAGAAGCCAAAGTAACAGCTACCCATACCCACAGTTACCGTAAGCTGAAAGTGTTTTCTGGGAATCAGCCTGTTCCTGCCGGGGAGGAACCCTTTAAGGCCTGGAAGGATAATGCTGTACAATTATTGGAAGAATGGTCTTGTACGGATAACATAAAAAAACAACGGATAATGGAGAGTCTTCGTTTCCCAGCTACGAATATGATAAGGCTGTTTAGGGGAGTGAAATGAACAAGCTACCGCACAAGATTACCTGAAAGTTTTGCAGGATGCGTATGGAAATCTGAGGACTCTGATGATCTATTAATCAAGTTCCTAGCCACTAACAGAAGGAACATGAGAAAGCTTCAGACTATATCAATCGATTACAATTGTCACTGGGAAACTGTTTCATAATGGAGCAGTCACTGCATCTGAGTTGGAATGCTCGACTATCCAAACAAATTCAGAAGGGAGGCCTTAGCAATGATCCAGTCATGATCATGTTAAGAGTTAAGTTGGATGATCAAGTCTTGTCCTATTCCACACTGATCCGAAAAAGCAAAATACTGGAGAACCCAATGTCCCCATCTCCTCCACAAAAAGGAAATTCTTCTAAAGCTGCAGAGAAAGAGGATATGGAAACTGTTCGTCCCTTAAAAAAAAGGTAGCTGAATTAGAATTATTGTCTAAGTCATCGCCAAGAAGAACAAATTATTCTCCTACCAGGAGGCAGCACCGCAGGGAGACCACAGGAAGGTTATTCCCAGAGGAAACAGTCCCCCCGAGGGAACTGTTTTAAGTGTGGAAAATCAGGGCATTTCAAGCGGGAGTGTCCACTAATCATCAGATACAGAAGTGGATGTGCTAGCTATTGAGCTGGAGGAGGCTCAAGCTACCAGTCCTTTCAGGAAAAGAGGAAAAAAAAAACCACACCCATATTATCTGTGGGGGCCAAGATCGGGCCCAAATCTCTGATACAGTTACAAAATAGAAGATATTCATGCCTCTGCCTTGTTAGATACTGGATCCCAGGTCACCATCATTAATAGAGACTTCTATGACCATCATCTAAAACATATTCCCTGGAGCCAGCAGGAGAATTGCAGTTGTGGGGAGTGGGATCTCAGGCCCAGCCCTGTAGAGGGATGTATAAGAGTGACAATAACCATCCTACAGTTAAACACAGGATTGATCTGCCCTATGGAATTGGAAGCTCTTGTATGCTCCATGAAGAAAACAATGTGCGCCCCAATAATTTTGGGTACCAACGCAAGAATGGTGCAGGACATGTTCAGGGCCTACCTAAACTGAAGTGGAGATGTATCTCTAACCAGACTGATGGAAGTCAGCCCTGTTCTAGGGAAAGAATGCCATCGACTAGCCCTACAAGATAGACCAGGATCATGCCACTACTCTGTGAAAGAACCTTTATTTGTGAAGGCCTGGAGAGACTAAGACTCTACGAGCCATAGCATCTATGCACCATGAAATATCAGGAGGAACCAGGCAATACCTCATGAGTCCTTGCCTGAGGAGGATGCAAAAAAAAGGGTGGACTCTCATACCTGAGGTGAAAGACTGGCGGAATCACTGGTGTAAAGATTTTCCCCATAATGATAGAAACTTCACACCCACAAAGATCAGAATTGATCGTCACCAGAAGCTTGGTGTGATTCACTTGTTGGACCAAGTCTCTTCAGTATGTCTGTAAAGAGCAGACAGAACAGCGGAGGTGATCATGAAGGACCTATAGTTTTTGAACTGGAAGATTCTCCTTACCACAAAAGTGGAGAGATAGCTCAATCCAAATTAGCTACTCGAGAGAAAGTCTTCTCAGGAAAGAAATGGATGTGGGATGTGCAAAGAGTGCCACACATGCCTATCAGACTTTCTGACCAGCTCCTTTCAGAGAAAGATCAAGGAGAATACCCCCTCGAGATGTGGAAGATGTCCGGGATATCCTCAAACAGATCGGAAGAATCTGGCATTATTAAAGAGTCCAGAGTCCATATGCCTCACCCCATAGTGGTAGTTAGGAAAAAGAATGGCACAGTCCGGTCTCTGCATAGACTATCGGACTTTAAACAAAAGGACTGTGCCAGATCAATATACTCTGCCACGGATAGATGATCTGCTAGATGCCCTTTCTGGAAGTCAGTGGTTCAGCGTCCTGGACTTGAGGTCTGGGTATTAT
This sequence comes from Bombina bombina, assembly GCF_027579735.1. Lineage (NCBI taxonomy): Eukaryota > Metazoa > Chordata > Amphibia > Anura > Bombinatoridae > Bombina > Bombina bombina. The sequence continues at coordinate 759,905,147 of NC_069499.1, read as the reverse complement.
CAGGTACCATGAAGAAGGAGGATCAGGAAAAGACAGCTTTCATCTGTCCCTTGGGATTCTACGAGTTTACCAGGATGCCCCAAGGGGTCACTGGAGAGCTCCCCGCCACCTTTCAAAGGCTGATGGAGAAGACTGTGGGGGATATGAATCCCAAAGAGTGCCTAGTCTATCTTGATGACCTCATAGTGTTTGGAAGGACACCAGAAGAGCACGAACAGCGATTGCTGAAGGTGTTGGATCAACTCCAAGCAGAGGGTCTGAAAATTATCAATAGACAAATGTCGATTTGCCCAGAACTCTGTTACATATGTAGGTCACATTGTTTCCGCACAAGGTGTGACAACTGACACCGACCAAAATTGAAGCGGTGATGAACTGGCCCAGGCCAGATAACATCAGTGAGCTGCGCTCATTTCTTGGATTCTGTGGTTACTACCGGAGTTTGTGAAAGACTATTCAAAGATTGCTTGAGAGCTACACAACCTGTTAAAGACTACCTCTGCTATAGAGGGTGTTAAGGCGACAAGTCCTAAAGACTCCTTCGGAAAGAAATGGACCCTCAGGATGCGAAGAAGCCTTCTTTATCTTGAAGAAAAGACTCACAGAAGCTCCTGTATTGGCATATTCAGATCCCGAGAAACCATATGTGCTCCATGTTGATGCCAGTATGGAAGGCCTAGGGGCCCGTATTGCATCAGAGCTACCCGGAAGGGTTAAGACCAGTGGCCTACATAAGTAGAAGTCTAACTGGTGTAGAGAAAAACTATCCGGTCCATAAGCTAGAATTCTTGGTGCTCAAGTGGGCAATTGTGGACAAGGTTACATGACTATTTATATGGAGCAACATTCGAGGTAAGGACGGATAACAATCCGCTTACTTATATTCAAACAACAGCAAAGCTGGATGCCACAGGGCATAGGTGGCTGGCAGCATTGTCAAACTATAGTTTCAGCCTTAAATACAAGCCAGGCCCTGAAGAATGTCAGTGCGGATGCTCTGTCCCACAGGCCTGGACTTCCTTCCTCATAGAAGGAAAAGGAGGAATGGGAAGAAATCCCTGTGCCTGGGGTAGGAGCCCTGTGCCAAACATATGTAGTGGCTTGAGAGGCAGGATGACTTCTCTGAACTCAGAGGAATAGACTCATATGTCACTCCCCAGAAGCGTACCAGAGGTATTCTGTGCTCCAGCAATGCTCCAACAGTGGTCTCACATAACCAATGAAGACAAGAAGAAAGCCCAGTCACAGGACTGGAATATAGGTACAGTCCTCAAGGCAATGAGAGCCAAGACCCTAAATTACTGAGCTCCCTTCCCATTGGACAAAGAGATTTGTACCGGAGAGAATGGAGTAAACTACATCTAGAAGATGGAATTTCTTTATAGAATTATAAAATACCATGACCACCCTGGTCGAAAGCAGCTAGTGTTACCTCATAGATATCGGGGAATGGTCCTGAGAGCTCTCCCATGATCAACATGCGCATCTTGGGGTAGACAAGACCTATGGCCTGGTACAAGACCGGTTCTATTGGCCTCACATGAGAGAACATGTTGAACATTATGTGAAGACCTGCAGAAGATGTATTCAGAGAAAGACTCTTCCTGTGAGAGCTGCCCCTATGGGCCACCTGAGAAGTACAGGACCCCTGGATCTTGTGTGCATGGACTATCTATGTATTGAGAATGATACTACTGGAATTGGGAATGTTCTGGTAGTAACAGACCATTTCACAAGATACGCTCAGGCTTTTCCCACTAAAAGACCAGAAGGCTGTGACCGTAGCCAAGGTCCTCTGGCAGAAATATTTTATGCACTACGGTCTGCCCAATCGAATACATTCTGATCAAGGTAGAGACTTTGAGAGTAAGCAGATCAAAGAACTGCTGGATATGTTGCAGGTTCAAAAGTCCAGAACAACACCCTACCACCCTGAGGGTGATGCCCAGCCTGAGCATTTTAATAGGACACTCCTAGACATGCTCGGGACTCTGAAACAAGTGGAGAAGCGGTCCTGGAGTAAGCATGTAGAAGCCATGGTCCACGCATATAATTGCACAAGGCATGAGTCTACAGGATTCTCACCCTATTTCCTAATGTATGGAAGGGAAGTCAGACTACCGATAGATGTCCGGTTGGGGGTGTCCCCAGATGGGACAAAGTCAGACTCTCACTTCCAGTATGTGAGGACCCTCAGGACAAAACCTTCACAGTGCTATGAGTTGGCCACTCAAGCTGCGGCAAAAATGGAGGAACGCAACAAAAGAAGATACGATACCAAAGTGAAGCATCGGGAAGTCCAAGTGGGAGATAAGGTTCTCCTCCGGAATCTAGGGGTACCTGGGAAACCACAAATTAGCAGACAGATGGAAGGATACCCTATCTGAAGTTGTGTCTAAGCTAAAGGGGCTGCCAGTGTATAATATAAAAGGCCCAGAAGGCGGATCAAAGCTTGGCATAGGAACCATCCTATTACCAATAGCCTATATCGATGAAGAGGAAGGGAGTAGTAGTGAATGGGAGAAAAGCACAATGGAGAGTCCCTGAAAATGAGGCAGTAGAGACCCCAGAAGCTCTTAGTGCTGATGATCAATGGTGGTCTCCTCCTGCTGAGGAAACACAGCACTTTCCCTTCCTCTCCTCCCTTAGCCTCCTCTACATTGAATCCCAACAGCCCCAACTTTGTGCCTGGGACCCCAAAAAGCGACTCTTGTATCATGGAAAGCCAGGGTCTCAAGCATCTGGTGACCTCCCCACCCAAGTGGCCAGAGCTGAAGATTCCCAGGAACATTCTGGACTTCCCTCAGAGAGAACAGAGACTCGGGTACTAGGAATACGACTCCCAGGGTTCTTACTTACGATCAAGTCGGAGAACCCAGTTATATACATATGCCCCAGGTACAGTCTAAAATGGTTGATTTTCTGTATGCGGTTGCGGACATTATGAATGTTCGAACCTCTCTGTACTAGAATAAACTGTAAGATAGTTAACATTTGTTTATAGGACTTGTTAGTAGCATTTATTATTATTTATATGTTTTGTTTTTTCAATTACCTCTTGGTGGAACCTTGCCAGTGGAAGGCAAGGATTTTACAAGGGGGAGAATGTAGCCCTTCCTGTTGAACTTTTGCACCTGTATACAGTCTGCAGGGAGAAGTTGCCTAGGCAACTATTAGACTGGTTGGTCATGTGATCAAGTGAAACTGAAAGAAGAGTGTAAGACACAGGAGGAAGCAGACATGTCAGAGCAGTGAAGGTGTGTGTGAGGCCTGGCTGTGTGAGAGCTGCAGACTTCATCTTGTAAAGTAACAGAATTCCTCTGCTGATTTAGTGTATGCTGCCAGCTGCAGTCTGACCCTGTTAGAGAGCTGTGGAGAAGAATGCAGACAAAGTAAATGACTGGCAGACCTTGGAGTTTTCTTTCAGCCTGTGCAGAATCCTGTTTAGTGGTAAAAAGTATCCTCTCTCCTTGTCATACTGACAGGGCATTCTGTCCATCACATAAACTTATAAACAGCTCTTCCTGTGGATTGCAGTTTCCTGAGCTGTAACTGTTTAAATGCATGTGGATTACCTTAAAGGGGCCCCAACATTTATGTGCACCAACTGGTACCCATCAGCCATTAGGGGTGAAGCCTGAGGGTGGGTTCGCAGGTGGTTTGGGAGGGTGCTGGGCCTGGTTAGAGAGAGTCGGTGTGTTAGTTAGCCACTGTATTTCTTGCCTTATTTTTATTTACCCATAATCCTTTAATACATGTTCATACTGTTTTACTGTTATTACTGTGTGTGTTGTAGTTATTTATTATGTTCCTGTCTGGGAAAACCCATTCTTGCCCTGGATGCCCAGTCAGGTGGAGGCACTGCCACAGTCATGTACCCCAACTCCCAGGTAGCGGGAGACTCAGGATCAGCCTGCAGAGCACATGGAGGTAGCTGGGGTAAAGACCCACAGGGGTAATTGTGGGCCTAGGCCAAACCCCGTTACATAATATTACGTAAATAAAAATTATTATTATCATAGAAATACATTTCTAAAAGGCTTTGTTAAAAGTGAATATAATATAATATCTTAAAAGATTTAAAAGTGTTATTTAAAATGATAATAATAATATGCTAAAGAAATGCTGCAAGGTCAATGTCTTTATTGAGTCCAACAGGGGACAAAGTACCAAGAGCATGAATCCAATAAGTTTCTCTCTTCCTCAGAGCCAGTAGTCTGCTACCACCCCTAGGACCTGTTGGTACTTGCTCTATGGCCTTAAAATAAAACTGTGAAGGGTCACTATTGTGATGTTCTTTAAAATGTCTAATCAATTGGGTTTTTAATATTCCTGCTTCAATATTTTTGATGTGTTCTAAACATCTAATTTTTATTGAGCGATTTGTTCTTCCTATATACAGTATTTCAAAGTATTAATACATTTACATTCTAACATATAGACTACAAAGTCTGACTTGCAGTTTAGTCTGCCTTTTATTTCAGTCAGTT
>NC_069499.1:759785657-759895657 GCF_027579735.1 Bombina bombina | reverse complement strand
ACAATCTCCTACAGAAAACCCTCCCTACAGGGATCACACGACAAGCAAAATTCAATTTACCAACCAAAGACTGTAATTCCTTCAAAGAAAATGTCTTTTTCTCTTGGGCTAAAGAAACAGACCGTTTTAAATCCAATAACTTATCCTCGGGAAAACTACATTCCATAGATACAGAATCAATATGGATACTCAAAAATTTTTATTCAGTTATAGGCCCTTTTTTCCTCCGCTACAGGAATACCAAATTCATCTGCAACCTCCACAAAACAGCTCATTAAATTACCACAAATCTCAGAACCAGCCAGACACAAATCCACAAAGTAAGATCCTAGAAAATGGCAACCCAAAAGATAATGAGATGTGGGATGGACCAGCAATAATCTGAAAGCTGCTTCAACGTCCTCCATTGCTAAAAGAGCTCCACAGCCTGCTTTTCTAACTAGAGCTACCGCTTTATCAAAAGACGCATATCTAACAGCCACTAAATCAGGATCAATGCCATCATTAACAGATGAACCTTTAGGAAAAGACAGATGGTGTATCATCCTAAACTGACCTGCTATCTTTTTTAGTACAAGGAGGAGAAGAAATAGAACCAGCCATCTGACCCAAAGACACTTCTTTTTCAAGTTTTGCCTTAACCACCTCTGGAAATACCAAAGCTGCCTTGAGATTACCCAAAATACCCGGCTCAACATGCCCAGCAAAAGGGATCTGAAACCTGTAGGTAAAAGTTCAGCATATTCAGCATTTCCCTTCCTTTTAGCATATTGCTTTAACCAGGGGACCATCCTTTCTATTTTCACTAGAGTCTGAGCCCACGACAGAGGGCTCCTCTTTACCACCGATCCTTTGCTTCTTGAAACATCTTTGTCCAGAGTGAGGACCTCTGCAGAATGAACATTCGTGTTTATATTTGCACGGTGTACCAAATCTACAGGAGCTTTCATTGAATTGAAAGCACAAACCTTTTCACAAGGCAACTGCTGTTGCCCCACCAGCTTAACCTCCAGTTGCTCCAATTCCAGACCCTCGAAAGGACTGATTCGACCTCAATGGTGTCATTAATTTTAACCAGTCTTACTGCCATTCTTTGCCTAAACTGCTCATCATATCACCACCATTCTAAACCACCGTACGTTCTACAATCCCCTGCAATTTAATCAAAATAACAAAATAAAGATGAGCAAATCTCAGGATATTTTTCACCGATCACACTAGCCAATATACAAAAGGCCCTAGACCAATTAGCAAGTGTTTTTGGTAATTTACAGTATCTCTTCTTTCTTTCATCCTCCTCTTTTTTTACCTAAGTCACCTTTACTATCCTCCTTTAGATCCACAAATTGCCCAACAGGTAAAAGAGAAAATATTTCCACAAATTCTCGTTTCCAAATCTTCTCCTTTATATCTTTGGCCAAATGGATCCCTAAAGGTCCCACCAAACACAAACAAGGTTTCTGCAATGCTTGCTCAGATACCTTAAGGTCCCCAACTGAGGATACTGTTGTTACCTCCAAAATGGCCGTACTAGCTGCATTTTCAGACCCAACTGCTTTCGCAGCTAACCAAGCCCCAGCTACTGACGGGCCTGAAATGCCCACCGAACCATAAATAGATGCCCTACCAACAGAACCTTTCCCTTCCAACTTTGCTACCAGATCTCTCAAATTTAGTAACACCTCATTACCAATTGCATCCACATTTGTACCAGACACACGAGGACAAGCAAAATATCTTCCCCAGACAGGTGACTCTGGTAAATCTCTTTTCCTACGTGACGACAAAGGCGAACAGGACCTAACCCTACACCATGAACTACTCCTCCTGTGACTACTAGACAGATCATGCCTCCTCTGATCTATGGGAAGTTCCTGAGGTTGAGAGGAAGAAAAAACCCTGGCACTATTAACTGAGCTCCTGTCCACCCTATTGTTCCTATCTGACCTATTCCCTCCCTTACTTAACTCACCCCCCCATGTTTACCCCTAGGTAACAAAGAGCGTAATACTTGTGTTAAGGCAGCCAGGTTTCCTACCTGGTTCGCTGTACTACGTCCTGCTTTTGGTTCCTCCTCCGCTTCCTCTCCTTCAAAATCACTATAGGTTTCATTAACCCAAAGTGAGTCAGCAACCAGGTCCAGATCTGTTAAAGCCTCCTGTGCTGTCAATCTTCAAGCTGAATGCTCAGTTCCAACCAAAGACAAATCTAAAGGATATAAAGCAGACACAAACCCGTCAAAGTCCCAAACCTCACATAACTCTAACCTTTTTTTGCTGCGTACCAACAACCTGCCCACCCCTCTTCCCCAAAATAACTTTTTTTTACTGATTATATTACTTTCATGCAAAACCTGACCCTAATTACCTTCTTCAACCCCTAAACTTGCCCCAAGTCCATCATCTCCTCTAAATTCCCTACCCTGTACTCCCAATGTAACCTCCTACAACTGTTTTTCTTCTGCTAGAAATGATCCCACATTCAAACCTTGAAAGTGTTTTTCAGCTCCTGCAATTAATTCCATATTCTGGCTTAAAAAAGCCAACTGTGTATCTGCTCCCTGTGTGTCCAAAATAAACCTCGTGCAGAGGCCATTACCTGCTGTCGTATCAGCTCCTGAAGGTATGCTGGGACCACTCAGCCGTTTTGTGCTCCTGCCTGATGTTAAATGGCGACGTCTTCCCCTCATAGTCTCCCCAGCTCTTTTTCCTCTTTTTTACCCTCCGCTCTCACTATATCCCCACAGGCCGCCATCTGCTGCAATGTTGTATCCCCTCCATGCAGTGTTGTCCCAGGGCTGCAAGACAGCCGTTTTCCCCTTCTCCTCTGGTCCTGATCACTGCCAAATGACAGACTCAGCCTCTCAGGTGGCCGAGAACGCCTCACAGGTTTTTTGATAATCTCACCGTCCCCCTGCTCCCTCGGTACCACCGTAGCAGCTCCGGATCCACTCCCCACATTATCACACAACTTCTGCTGTAACCACTCAAGACCCTTTGACTTTACTAACTCCTGCACTAAGATAAACATTCCTTGAAGCTCCGCCATTGCCATTAGCTTCAAATTTGCGCTCTAACCGACTAACTAAGCTCCGCCCCTTAACCTCCCGATGTTCCCTCTACAAACCTCCTACTAACAAGATAGGAGCTACGGACTTTGATAGGGGTCAAAAACCCCTCCCCTTAATTTTATGCATACAGGGTTTAATTTCTTCAGGAAATACTGCTGTTTTTGTATGTTTGCTACTATTAGTTTATCTGCTATACTATTGTGGTTAAAATAGTAAAGAGTGCTAGTAGATATACAGCACCTATTTTCCGATATACACTAATAAAGAATTAATACAGAATATACCATCCGTACACCTATGATTTTGATTGGGTAATTCCATGAGTAGTGCCATTGGTTTTTATCTATTTATTTTTAAATGTTAGCAGAGTACGGAGCCAGTGAGGGTGTTTGAAAGTGAAGCTGGCTAGTAGATTTTGTTCCAAATGCAACGCTTATTATTTTGTTATCTTTTGCATTCATACAAAAAAGAAATAGCGATCTACATGAATTAAATAAATAACAAATGGATGCATCAGCAAAATATGTTAATGTGTTCATTTGGTACTCTTTCTATTAAAAATAGTATATTAGACCCCTAACTCTGGCATTAAACCTAAACTCTAGCCACTAGAACCCACTGCATCCACCCCCCTCCAACTGCACTTTAACTCCCTAACTGGTGGAATCTGTACTGCCCATAATATCCTAGTCATGCCCCCCCAATACATTTAATACCCGTAGTACAAGACTCCCCATTGCAGCTCTACCCTAAGGAAACCCCCCCTAAAACATCCTCCCACCATATGAGACCCTAACTAAAGAACCTCCTCACTAATGATCCCCCACTCTAGCACTTAGCACACATCTAATACCACAGTTGCACTAGGGGCATTCTGGCAGTTAGTGTTTTAACTTTGAATTGAGAATGCAAAGAAGAGAGCCTGGTGGTGTCTGCATATGGATTAAAAGCTATGGAGTTTGGGGGGCGGTGCCTGGAAGGCAACCAAGATGGACGCTTAAACTCTGAGCTCCGTTCCAGCAGTAGCTGAGTGAGGATACGACAGCCCATAAACTTTGTACTTTGATCCACAAATTGACCTCACAGGCAGCCACTAACAAGGAGCATCAGTGGAGACATATATAACAGCTGGTAGTTATATATACACAGAGCTTAGGAGAGTATACGCTGTGAATCTCCTGAGCATCGATCTGTCATTTAGCTCATCTAAAGCAGAATTAAATTGAAAGCGGAGTCACTAAAACTAGCAAAATTGTCATTCTACAACTAACTACGGCAAAATATCTACGCAAGATCTTCTAAGATCCATCCCGTGTAAAGGAGTATTTTCTACTATGCACTTATAGCCTTTGAGATTCTCGCTGCATTGGCTGATTTGGAAACCCATATGGATAAAAGCTTTGGACAACTCAGGCTCATGGCGAGAGCATCATATATAGAGGGAGACGAGGGTATAGCTAATATAACTGGGGAGAAGGGTTTCAACATACAGTACAACACCAATCCTTTAAATATGCTAAGGTCAGACATGGGAACAGACATTCCGCAACACTTGTCTAGTGAGCCTATCAGGACAAGCGGGAGGAAGACAAATGACACTCATGTTCCTCAAGAGTTCAATCCCAAAGATAGCACATAACATCTAGCCCCCTCCAAAACTGTGAGTAAAACAAATACGCTCCTACCCATAGTCGGAACCTGGGCAGACACAGATATTCATCAAGACCAGAACTTAAACATGTCAAATCTTTTGACACGGGAGGTGTATGGAGGGTCTTCACAACCTTCCATACATCGATCCACCTACATCTTAGACCCAGAACACTATCTTCATACAGACCAGTCCCTAGTCAAAAGCCTTACATGCAGCTGAAAGCCACGGAGTCCTCCTCATTTTATTCTGTTACACTGCCCTTAGGAATAGGCTGATCGCTGGATCCTTCGAGCTCTCTGACTTACAACTGGTCTTCAATCTTTTTTTTTTTTTTTCTCTTTTTATATTTTGCAGAGACATTTCAGCAGACTCTATGTAACAGCTCAGAAGCTAGCTGTTTTTATTTAACGCAGCTTTTGCGTGCATATACTCCCTGGTATAAACGTTAAAAATACTAGTTGGGTTGTACCCCCTTCAACCTATAGATCCCATATCCCTCTCTCCCTGTGCAATATTAATTCCCTTGATCCTATGGTGGCCCAGTCTGTTAGCAGTGACATCTTTGTTTCATGTTAAATAATCTGTTACCCAGTTAATACCTTTTCCTCAGAGTACCCAGTGTATATGCATATCATTTGTTTAGTGAGGGTTCTAGCGTTATAGCTGCTGGATTGTTACTTTCATGATAGACAGTTCAACTCAAGTGTTCTCATGCTCAATTAACACATGGCCATGGAGCATCTAGTTTGAGCAGTCTCAGCCTCTAACCAGCTACTAGGGATTAAACGAGGTTGAATCCTTATAGTATATTGCAACGAGCATTATAAGCAACCCCTACTAAGTGCATACATCAATCTAGGCTCACCCACATAGAACTTCTTACTATTACAAATATCTGGAAGTATTTTACAAGACCTTAATGTATTTCCTGACACCTATGTTATGAGCTGCTTATTATATTTTCATTATTTTATATGTTTAACCAAACTTTTCCTTTTCTTTTACTGAACTCTTCTCTGAAACTGCAGATATATTACTTCTGTATTTTCCAATAAGTGATGTATCTTTAACAACTTACTTTTAGCCTAATAAGTATGTATCAGTACATCTTAAAGTTATGGCTTCTCCCATACATCGTTTTCTAAATATCTGAAACTCAAGGTAAAATCCAAGGCTTCTCTGTACAGTATCAACTTCTCAATCCAATTAGCCAACTAGCCTCTGGTCACATTCCAAGAAAACATATCTCCCAAATTTTAACATAGAGGACCTGTTTTTTTTCCCTTTCCTAGTAACCACTAATCACGTGAGATTTATTGGCCAATCATTATCAGCCAATTAGCTCTCTGCTTTGTAAGGAACTGTAATAGTATAAAAATGCATGTATATGAAAATGTGTTAGTCTTGCATTACTGTTTTTTGTGCTGGGTCACTGTTGCAACAGTGTAATAAAGATTACCTCTCCTGAGGTGAGCCCTTGTTTGATAAATATATGGTCTGGACCTCTTTATTACTGCACCTGAGACGAGCTCACTCATGACAGTAACTTGGCGACTCTGGTGGGACGTGCTTCAGGTCGACCTTCTGTGCCTCCCTGGCTGGGAACCAACATCTGCGCGCACCCATCTGATTCAGGTCTATAGCTTACCTGTGGGAGGTTTTGTCTTGTTGGCCAGGGAGTCCCGGGGGCGATAAGGGAGTACGTCCTGAGGAACAGAGGAACAGATTTTATACTCACAAGTAAAGCAGCACTCTGTTGTGCTTATAGAGGCAGACTGGGAGTTCACAGTGTCCCAGTTCACTGACCAAGGCAGTGCAACAAATCACTCCAGGGTAGATTTCAATCAAGCTCAGGCTCTCAGCGAAGAGTTAAAATACCTGCTTTACTTGTGAGTATAAAATCTGTATTCACCTTTTTTTACATTTGTCCAAACTGTATCACACGAGGAGGCGCCCTTGTCTTTGTGATTTTCTTTGCACAGAGAGAGTATTTACCCAGACTGGTTCTGTGACAAGGAGCTGACTTCTGGATCTAAGGGAGAATCTTATATATGTGCTACCCAGGAGGACTAATAAACCTCTGAAGTGCCCTCCTAATCTTGGAACTGTCTGAGCATCAATATCATATACAGATAAGAACTTATTAGAGACTTAATACTATTTATTTATTATATAGTGTTTTAAGCTGCATTTTCTGTTTATATTGATCTCATCACATCACATTTGATGAGAGTCCATGTGTCATTTTTTATGTAATTGTCATTATTATTTTGTCTTTATACATTATCTGATCATTTTATATTATTTTTATAGTGTTTATTGTTTTTACTATACTTCAGCATTATCCTACAGATTGTTGTAATACATCTATATTTATATTAGGCCTTGGTTGGCCTTTTTAAAAAAATTATATTTTTAAAAATTATATATTTCTTCTAGCGCCCCCTAGAGTTACGCTTGCATAGTGTAACAGGTATTTCTATGCCATGATACTGCCTGACAACCCACTATTCGCCACCAACTCTGCAAGAATGATGGGGATTGTTAATTGTTGTTAATAAATCTGGGAGGGGATGTTTCTGCACTATGTCATGCCACACACATATGTCATGCCACACACACATATACAGCATAGGAATGTTTAGGTAGTTGTCTACTCCACCCGATGGCGACTAGCGTCCAGGAATAGCGGAATAGTCTCCTACCTAACAACTTAACTCCTACCTTGTTTTTGCTTACCCTCTTGTAGTCCTGTGAACCATCTTGGACGGGAGCACCCATGTACTAATAGCATTGTGATTATCAAACCACCATGAGTCACATTGAGTTTTTGTGATCGCGGCACTTTGACGTTTGCTATCAAAGGGGGGAATGTTATGAGCTGCTTATTATATTTTCATTATTTTATATGTTTAACCAAACTTTTCCTTTTCTTTTACTGAACTCTTCTCTGAAACTGCAGATATATTACTTCTGTATTTTCCAATAAGTGATGTATCTTTAACAACTTACTTTTAGCCTAATAAGTATGTATCAGTACATCTTAAAGTTATGGCTTCTCCCATACATCGTTTTCTAAATATCTGAAACTCAAGGTAAAATCCAAGGCTTCTCTGTACAGTATCAACTTCTCAATACAATTAGCCAACTAGCCTCTGGTCACATTCCAAGAAAACATATCTCCCAAATTTTAACATAGAGGACCTTTTTTTTCCCTTTCCTATTAACCACTAATCACGTGAGATTTATTGGCCAATCATTATCAGCCAATTAGCTCTCTGCCTTGTAATGAACTGTAATAGTATAAAAATGCATGTATATGAAAATGTGTTAGTCTTGCGTTACTGTTTTTTGTGCTGGGACACTGTTGCAACAGTGTAATAAAGATTACCTCTCCTGAGGTGAGCCCTTGTTTGATAAATACATGGTCTGGACCTCTTTATTACTGCACCTGAGACGAGCTCACTCATGACACCTATATATTAAAATATGCTTATACACTGCCTATGTATTATACCACAACAAGCTAGTGGTATATTGAGTTTGTAAAAAATATAAATATATGTAGATAGGTGCACAGGAGTAACCAACTCAATTATAAAATGATCAATTCACCATGTATGAGACTCCAAATAACAAGCTTAAGTCAGTTTAACATTAAACAACATTTAATACATATAAAAAATACAAGTAAAATATTATTTAATTAATCTATTAACACCGGTGTCTTTAACAATGAAACAAACTTCCTAATAGTTTAAAAAATTGTTCACAAGTTATCTCTACTTCAAAAATATTAACTAGAAATGTGATTTAACCATATAGTATCTATTATTCAAAAAGGAATATAAATAGTAACACCTCACAGAAAAATAAACCTAGTATCCTATTGCATACAATGTAAACTTCACAAAGTCCCATTCATTTAATCAAAGTCCCAGTTCTTAGGTTTATTCCTTTACTCAGCATTTTTTTTCCCTAATCAGTTCGTTTGGTATATGATTTTACCCAACCGTTGCTGTAAACAAGCTTTTTAGCTCTGTGTTGTTTATAATACCAAAGTTGTAGCAAAATCGTACCTGCAAGTTTTTTTGCAATTGGTACCTTGTTAGTAAGTTCTCTATTGGAAAACCACGTCCGTTTTATTTCAGAAATGGCAGAGTGGGGGAATGTTGCACTCTCAACCTCCATCCCACACCAACGGTATCCACTTCCTCCGCTGATGTGTAACCTTGTCCGTTGGTGCGTGCACTTCCTTGGTCCCTCCTACCGCTTCACCTGTACACTCAAGTTTTTCAATTAGTGTACAACACTTCTTAGTATTCTGGTATAGTGGTTCTGGGAGGCTCTTCAATTCATCAGTTATTCTTTTCTTCCTGCTTGGTCTTTATTATATTCATCCAAGCTTTAGTGGTTGTGTTCAAGTATTACTGCAGCTCAGACAGTATCAGAAGAGGAAGTGGATACCGTCGGTGTGGGACGGAGGTTGAGAGTGCAACATTCCCCCACTCTGTCATTTCTGAAATAAAACAGACGTGGTTTTCCAACAGTACTAACAAGGTACCAATTTTAAACACATTGCAAAACTGTTTAATGTTAAACTGACTTAAGCTTGTTATTTGGAGTCTCATACATGGTGAATTGATCATTTTATAATTGAGTTGGTTACTCCTGTGCACCTATCTACATATTTATATTTTATACAAATTAAATCGTTTTTTAGCAGTCTGCCTTTGGTGCCTCCCACAACCTTTCTTTTAATTTGTTGTTCTCGCAATTAGGTATATTCTTGCTTTTGGATATATCGTTGTTAGGACTTTTTAGCCACACTTTGTGAGAAGTGTGACTATTGGGATAGGTCAGTACTGTTCAACTGTAGTCCTAGACAAATCTTTCTAACTTTAGTTGTATATTGAGCTCTATAACTTCATTGGCATAAACTATCAAACCCAGGAGGAAATTTAACATAACCCCTTACCCACAACTCCCTAACTCCGCTCAGTTTTGTTTTATTGGAAACATTTTATTTTCTAGAATACAACCAATTAACACTATATTGATCTTTAGGGGTGAAAGCTTCCTAAACTATTAGGTATGTCAATGTTCCTTTACAAATTTAACTGGTAACAGATGTTTATTTTGTATTTCCTTCGTTGTTCCTCTTTCATTATATTAGAAGTCCAAGTTATGCTAACTATCCCTTATCATATTTGAGTGGCTCTTGCCCGCTGTACCCCCTGTGATTAGATCATTTCTTTGGTTATCATTTAGAACAATGGTGTTCCCTATATCAGTTGGTTAACGTGTAACCTTTGAACTAACCACTGTTAAACGCTACCATTTATATGTTAAAGAGATTCTCAAATTATTGATAACTATGCAATGTACAATTACTACTCATTGATATATGGGGCTTAATTATCAGTTATGTTTTCATTAAGAAAAGATTACTTTCACGGTTCATGTATGTTGCTTGTTATGTTATTTCACTGCTGTGTATGTACCAAGAATCTCAATAAAAGATTATTAAAAAAAAAAAAAAAAAAAAAAAAAGCTATGGGCCCCAAGTTATCAAGGTCTGCCGGACCTGATCTGACAGTGCGGATCAGGTCCGACAGACCTCGCTGAATACGGCGAGCAATACGCTCTCTGTATTCAGCATTGCACCAGCAGCTCACAAGAGCTGCTGGTGCAACGCTGCCCCCTGCAGATTCGCGGCCAATCGGCCGCCAGTAGGGGGGTGTCAATCAACCCGATCGTACTCAGAGCAGACGGACAGGTTATGGAGCAGCGGTCTTTGTGACCACTGCTTCATAACTGCTGTTTCTAGCGAGTCTGAAGACTCACTAGAAACAGGGGCCATCAAGCTCCTTACAGAGCTTTTTAAATAGAGCCCATGGAGTTTATAATAAAGATTTCTCCGGATGGTTTCTCAGAGACTCCTCCTATACAAGCATCTTTGACACTTACTCTAATGTGGCTAACAATAATAAAGTGGGTAACGTATTAGAGTTCCTGGGGCCATTGGTGTGCTGGAAGGTTTGAACTGGAGGAAGCAGGACCTAGTTTGCCTTAATATTAAGTTTATATTTTAAGCCTTTATTTTCAAGTTCGCTAGTACTGTGTTATAGCATGCATACTAATTGTCTCTATAATGCCTTTTGACTGATTTATATCTGGCAATTGCGGGTAACAATCAGCTTTCCACAGTCAGGTGCGCACACGTTTCATGGATTCTCTGAGAACTTTTCCTATGTATGCTAAACTTTCGGCTAGATTATGAGTTTTGCGGTAAGAGGGGTGCGGTGCTAACTTGCATGTTATTGTCACCGCTCACTTACCTACAGTGCTGGTATTACAAGTTTTTATAAACCCGGTGTTAACAGGCAAGAAGTGAGCGTAGAGCAAAATTGTGCTCCATACCGCACTCCAATACCAGCGCTGCTTAAGTCAGCAGTGAGCTGGTTGTACATGCTCGTGCATGCTTTTCCCCATAGACATCAATGGGGAGAGCCGGCTGAAAAAAAGTCTAACAGCTGCAATAAAGCAGCGTAAAGCTCAGTAACGCAGCGCCATTGATTCCTATGGGGAAACGAAAGTTATGTTTACACCTAACACCCTAACATGAACCCCAAGTCTAAACACCCCTAATCTTACACTTATTAACCCCTAATCTGTTGCCCCCGACATCACCGACACCTACATTATACTTTGTAACCCCTAATCTGCTGCCCCCAACATTGCCGACACCTACATTATATTTATTGACCCCTAATCTAATGCCCCAATGTTGCCGCAACCTACCTACACTTATTAACCCCTTATCTCCGGACATCGCCACCACAATAATAAACATATTAACCCTTAAACCGCCGCACTCCCGCATCACAAACATTAAATATTATTAACCCCTAATCTGCCGCCTCTAACATCGCCGCCACCTACCTACATGTATTAACCCCTAATCTGCCGCACCCAACATCGCCGCCACTATACTAAAGTTATTAACCCCTAAACCTAAGTCTAACCCGAACACCCCCTAACTTAAATATAATTAAAATAAATCTTAAGAAAACCAACTATTAATAACTAAATAATTCCTATTTAAAAATAAATAATTACCTGCAAAATAAACCCTAAGCAAGCTACAACTAAAAGTTACATTGTAGCTAGCTTATGGTTTATTTTTATTTTACAGGCAAGTTTGTATTTATTTTAACTAGGTAGACTAGTTAGTAAATAGTTATTAGCTATTTACTAACTACCTAGCTAAAATAAATACAAATTTACCTGTAAAATAAAACCTTACACTACAATTAAATAAATTACCTAAATTAAATACAATTACCTAAATTAAATACAAATACCTAAATGACAAATAAAAAAAACACTAAATTACACAAAATAAAAAGCAAATTACAAGATATTTAAACTAATTACATCTAATCTAATAACCCTATCAAAATAAAAAAGCACCCCCAAAATAAAAAAAAACCCCTAACCTAAACTAAACTACCAATAGCCCTTAAAAGGGCCTTTTGTGGGGCATTGCCCCAAAGAAATCAGCTCTTTTACCTGTAAAAAAAAATACAAACAACCCCCCAACAGTAAAACCCACCACCCACACAACCAACCCCCCAAATAAAACCCAAACTAAAAAAACCTAAGCTCCCCATTGCCCTGAAAAGGGCATTTGGATGGGCATTGCCCTTAAAAGGGCATTTAGCTCTATTGCAGGCAAAAACCCTAATCTAAAACTAAAACCCACCCAACAAACCCTTAAAAAAACCCTAAAACACTAACCCCTTAAGATCTACTTACAGTTTTGAAGAGCCGAGATCCATCCTCAACGAACCCGGGAGAAGTCCTCAGCGACATGGCAAGAAGTCCTCCAGATGGGCAGAAGTCTTCATCCAGACGGCATCTTCTATCTTCATCCATCCGGTGCGGAGCGGGTCTATCTTCAAGACATCCGGCATGGAGCATCCTCTTCTTCCGATGACTCCCGAAGAATAAAGCCCTTTTAAGGTCTATTGGTAGTTTAGTTTAGGCTAGGGGTTTTTTTATTTTGGGGGGGCTTTTTTTATTTTGATAGGCTATTAGATTAGGTGTAATTAGTTTAAATATCTTGTAATTTGTTTTTTATTTTGTGTAATTCAGTATTTGTTTGTTTTTGTAATTTAGGTATTTGTATTTAATTTAGGTAATTGTATTTAATTTAAGTAATTTATTTAATTATAGTGTAAAGTTAGGTGTTAGTGTAAGACAGGTTAGGTTTTATTTTACAGGTAAATATGTCTTTATTTTAGCTAGGTAGTTATTAAATAGTTAATAACTATTTAGTAACTATTCTACCTAGTTAAAATAAATACAAACTTGCCTGTAAAATAAAAATAAACCATAAGCTAGCTACAATGTAACTATTAGTTGTAGCTAGCTTAGGGTTTATTTTATAGGTAACTATTTATTTTTAAATAGGAATTATTTAGTTATTAATAGTAGGTTTTCTTTAGATTTATTTTAATTATATTTAAGTTAGTGGGTGTTAGGGTTAGGGTTAGACTTAGGTTTAGGGGTTAATAACTTTTGTATAGTGGCGGCGACGTTGGGGATGGTAGATTAGGGGTTAATAAATGTAGATAGGTGTCGGCGATGTTAGGGGTGGCAGATTAGGGGTTAATAATATTTAACTAGTGTTTGCAATGCGGAGTACGGCGGTTTAGGGGTTAATATGTTTATTATAGTGGCGGCGATGTCGGGAGCGGCAGATTAGGGGTTAATAAATTTATTTTAGTGTTTGCAATGCGGTAGGGCCTCAGTTTAGGGGTTAATAGGTAGTTTATGGGTGTTAGTGTACTTTTTAGCACTTTAGTTATGAGTTTTATGTTACAGCTTTGTAGCGTAAAACTCATAACTACTGACTTTAGAATGTGTTACGAATCTTGCGGGATAGGCTGTACCGCTCACTTTTTGGCCTAAAAAAAAAAAGCTTGTAATAACGGCGCTATGGAAGTCCCATTGAAAAAAGACTTTACGCAAATTGTGTAAGTTAATATGCGGTACGGCCAAAAAAGTGTGCGGTAAAGCTGTACCTACAAGACTCGTAATAGGAGCGGTAGTAAAAAAGCAGCGTTATGAGCCTTAACGCTGCTTTTTTACTCATAACGCAAAACTCGTAATCTAGCCATTTGTGTTTTAACCCTCTCTAAGGAATTTTATTTGGTTGTATTTTTAAGCAGCACATACTGTATAATAGCATAAGACAATGATGCATGTTGTGCAATCTTAATGTACTTTACAGCTATTTCAGATGTATAGGTTCTCATGGTAAGAGCACTATGTGGCAGTTATACCAATACTATGGTTGTATGTTTTCTGTTTAGTCAATCCTGTGTCCTTTCCAATAATTTCTCTGCCATATTATATTTTTATTGGCAGTCTGAGGTAAGAGTAGCTGTGTTGTCTGCAAGAGGTGCCTTTGTAATTTGTAGTCTTAGAGTAATAGTTTTCTTACTTTGAAGCATGACTCTTCATGTCACTAGTTCAGTGGCGTCACTAGGGTTGGTGTCACCCGGTGCGGTAAGTTATGGTGTCACCCCCCCCCCCAGAAAGCAGACACACACACAAACACAGGCAAACACACATACAAACACTCAGACACACTTAAAACATACTCAGATGCACACACAAACACTCGGAAACACACTCAGACACACACACACACACAAAAACACTCAGACACACACACACACAAAAACACACACACACAAAAACACTGAGACACACACACACACAAAAACTCAGACACACACATACAAAATATGTAAACTGCACTGCATTAATTATAAAGCTCATGCCTAGAGCTGCTCCCTGGCTCAGCAGAGCATCAAATTAAAGATAAACAGAGCACTCTAAAATAAATCACTGAAGAAAAGGTTTAGGCGCGCAAACTATGAAAATTCTGCTCTCTGACTCTGTTCCAAGTCTGTCAGTGCACAGCCCCGGGCCGCGTGCCTACCGCTTCTTATGGCCAATCAGCTCTGCACTCTGCCCACCCCCAGACCCCCGCCCGCCCTCCTACCTGTTCAGTGTGCACTTAGTGTACCGTAACCGTAATGGTCTGGTGGGCATCATATGTGGCTGCTTCACTTTAAAGACAGTGTCAAACAGTCATGCGGTCAGGTGCCAGGCATCCCCTCATGATTTGCCAGTTCCCATTTAGAGAGACAGCACAGCAGTGAGTGACTCCACTGCTCCACATGTCACTGAGCAGTGAGCACAGATAGGCAGGCAGGTTTAGGCTAGGAGCAGCCGGGAAAACTATTTGTTGAAATTGCAGCACTGGCTCAAGGGGCAAAAAAATTGTGTGTCTACATCTTCCCCAGTCCCACCAATGTTCACAAATGCCAGCCCCTCTAATAAAAAAAAAATCTATGCATCTCAACTTTGTATTTCTTTGAATTTCAATAAAATTTAAAAAAAAAAAAAAAAAAAAAAAAAAAAAAAATTTTTTTTTTTTGGTGTCACCCCCTGGTGGGTGTCACCCGGGTGCGGCCCGCCCCCCCCGCCCCCCCCTAGTGACGCCACTGCACTAGTTTCTCATGACATTTTAGATAGCATCTTCAATAGAAGTGATTTTTGTCATTTGTGTTTCATGCTTGTGTAATATCTTGATTATTTCACCTTAATTATTTTAGCAAGGTATTTTATGGGCATTCAATTTATGTGATAGCATGATATGCTCCACCAATGATAGATGTCTCCATACAATTATAGACAGCCAATATACCTTGTCAGCTTACTAAGTGCAGAGCATTTTCTTAGCACTTGATATCTCATTTGGTATCATCCTTATACATAGTCTGGTTATCATTGTCCCTCTTCTCCTGCATTGATAACTCTTGTCATAAAAAACCCATTCTCATTTACTTCAGACATTCTAACTATTATATTGAAGGAATATACACAAATGTATATATATATATATATATATATATATATATATATATATATACAGGGAGTGCAGAATTATTAGGCAAGTTGTATTTTTGAGGATTAATTTTATTATTGAACAACAACCATGTTCTCAATGAACCCAAAAAACTCATTAATATCAAAGCTGAATATTTTTGGAAGTAGTTTTTAGTTTGTTTTTAGTTTTAGCTATTTTAGAGGGATATCTGTGTGTGCAGGTGACTATTACTGTGCATAATTATTAGGCAACTTAACAAAAAAACAAATATATACCCATTTCAATTATTTATTTTTACCAGTGAAACCAATATAACATCTCAACATTCACAAATATACATTTCTGACATTCAAAAACAAAACAAAAACAAATCAGTGACCAATATAGCCACCTTTCTTTGCAAGGACACTCAAAAGCCTGCCATCCATGGATTCTTTCAGTGTTTTGATCTGTTCACCATCAACATTGCGTGCAGCAGCAACCACAGCCTCCCAGACACTGTTCAGAGAGGTGTACTGTTTTCCCTCCTTGTAAATCTCCCATTTGATGATGGACCACAGGTTCTCAATGGGGTTCAGATCAGGTGAACAAGGAGGCCATGTCATTAGATTTTCTTCTTTTATACCCTTTCTTGCCAGCCACGCTGTGGAGTACTTGGACGCATGTGATGGAGCATTGTCCTGCATGAAAATCATGTTTTTCTTGAAGGATGCAGACTTCTTCCTGTACCACTGCTTGAAGAAGGTGTCTTCTAGAAACTGGCAGTAGGACTGGGAGTTGAGCTTGACTCCATCCTCAACCCGAAAAGGCCCCACAAGCTCATCTTTGATGATACCAGCCCAAACCAGTACTTCACCTCCACCTTGCTGGCGTCTGAGTCGGACTGGAGCTCTCTGCCCTTTACCAATCCAGCCACGGGCCCATCCATCTGGCCCATCAAGACTCACTCTCATTTCATCAGTCCATAAAACCTTAGAAAAATCAGTCTTGAGATATTTCTTGGCCCAGTCTTGACGTTTCAGCTTGTGTGTCTTGTTCAGTGGTGGTCGTCTTTCAGCCTTTCTTACCTTGGCCATGTCTCTGAGTATTGCACACCTTGTGCTTTTGGGCACTCCAGTGATGTTGCTTCTCTGAAATATGGCCAAACTGGTGGCAAGTGGCATCTTGGCAGCTGCACGCTTGACTTTTCTCAGTTCATGGGCAGTTATTTTGCGCCTTGGTTTTTCCACACGCTTCTTGCGACCCTGTTGACTATTTTGAATGAAACGCTTGATTGTTCGATGATCACGCTTCAGAAGCTTTGCAATTTTAAGAGTGCTGCATCCCTCTGCAAGATATCTCACTATTTTTGACTTTTCTGAGCCTGTCAAGTCCTTCTTTTGACCCATTTTGCCAAAGTAAAGGAAGTTGCCTAATAATTATGCACACCTGATATAGGGTGTTGATGTCATTAGACCACACCCCTTCTCATTACAGAGATGCACATCACCTAATATGCTTAATTGGTAGTAGGCTTTCGAGCCTATACAGCTTGGAGTAAGACAACATGCATAAAGAGGATGATGTGGTCAAAATACTCATTTGCCTAATAATTCTGCACTCCCTGTATATATATATATATATATATATATATATATATATATATATATATATATATATATATATATATATACTGTATATAATTGACTAAAGCTTTTTGAGGTTATCCAGATATGCTTTTCAAACTTCTAATGTCTAATTCTAACAATGTAAGAAGTAGTACATTTCTTAGGACAGATCTGTAGCATCGACTATTTATTACTTAAAGACCCATAAAGCATCCCCATTAACTTTATAGCTCATATGAGAATTCAACAAAGGTTACATCAAAAATTAGAGGCCCATATACATAGCATTTATTACACTGTTGCCCCACACTAGCACCTAAATGGTGTTCTCCACAATGCAGGTGGATATAGCAATGTTATCCATATACTATATACTGTGGTTTGTTGTAATTTAAAGGGATACTTAATCCAAATTGTTTCTTTAATGATTCAGATAGAGCATGCAATTTTTTTTTTTTTTTATAAAACTGACTTTATTGGAAAAAAGGCATATTTGGTACAAAGTGGGGGACGCAGCTCCCTATAGTACAACAATCTTGTCAGATGAGTTTTACATAATAATCAACATTAACTGAAAGGAAGAAATAAACCTCTATTTCTCTAAATTTGCGTAAGAAAGTACTGTTATAAAGAGGTTAAGGAAAGAGGGGGGGAAAGTAAGTATACCCGAAGAAGGGTATCAGGGAAAGAGGAAGGTGCTGCCTGACCTCGTCCACACAAGCTCATTAAGTTCAGTTCTTTGTTACCAATGTATGACATTGGGTTTGCTATAGTCTATTTAAGGGTTTAACCCATTGCTAACATTCTTCTCTAAGTAATGATCCCATGTGGTTTTAATCTCTGCGTATGTATCCATTTTATCGTTTACCATGTAGAAATATTCTTCTAGATCTAGAAATTGCGAAACCCGGCGGGACCACATTTCTAATGTTGGAGGAGTTCTGCTTTTCCAATTTTTGGCTATTAAGTATTTGACACTGTTTGTCATAATATAGAATAATTTGTAATAGGGTTTGTATTTGATTTTAGGTGGGTAGCCTAGCAACCATACTAATGGGTCTAGAAGGAATGTAGTTTCTAAAATTTTCTCCATCTCCGCTATGGTGGTTCTCCAGAAAGTCTGGGTCGTGTTACACCACCACCACATATGTGCCTCGTCGCTGCCCCTTTGGCTGCAACGCCAGCAGTGGTCTGATCTATGATTAAATAAGCGGTGGAGCTTTCTAGGGGTGAGGTACCACCTGTGCAATAGTTTAAGGTTAATTTCCACTATTGAAAGTGAGATTGACGATTTAGTTATGCTCTGAAAGATGGATAAGCATTTTTGTGGGAGAACTATGACTCCTAGGTCATCCTCCCATCTCTCCATAAATGGAGGTATATAACCTGGAGGGTTAGTGGATAACAATTTATATATCTTTGAGAGAGTGTGGGATAGAGGGGGAGTTCGAGTACAAAGAGTTTCAAAATTTGTTAGGGGTCTTAGCATGTTTCTATAGTGTTCATGTCGGGTAATGTATTG
Organism: Bombina bombina; assembly: GCF_027579735.1. NCBI lineage: Eukaryota > Metazoa > Chordata > Amphibia > Anura > Bombinatoridae > Bombina > Bombina bombina. Next base: position 759,876,832 of record NC_069499.1, on the reverse strand, counting down.
ATGTAAACGATGATAGCTATACCAGTTATGAAAGTATATGAATCCCTTTTCCACTAGTTCAGATTGAGAGAGGACTTTCTCATTGGCTGAAATCATATGTATAGTGAGGTCACGAATATTACTATCTGGTATGATGTGGGTGATGTTGGGTCCTAGTGAGAATTGCTTGTTATCAATAAGAGATGTTAATGGGGATGGTTTGGATGAGATATAGATGTTGTGGGACATGGCATGTTCCCATATAGAATAGGTCTCTGTCACCATGGGGGGTATGTGGGAATGAGTGGTTTTTGGCGTCTCCATACTCCAGCACTGTCTCCCCAAGTGAGAAGCGTTAGATATTAAGTGTTCTAGGTGTACCCATCGCTTATGGTAAAAGTGTATATGCCAGTCTACTATTCTTTGTAGAAAGATGGCTTGTCTATAGAGAGAGATGTTAGGTATTCCTAGGCCGCCTTGGGATTTGGGAGATTGCATGATTTTAGCATTAATCCTCGGTTGTTTTCTGTGCCAGACAAAGTCGCTGAATGCTTTCTGTAAGCTGGGGATATAATTTTTGGGTAAGGGAATTGGAAGTGCTTGGAGAACATATAGTAATCTGGGAAAAATGTTCATTTTAATGACATTTATTCTGCCAGACCATGTTAATTTTTTTGATAGCCATGATGAGAGGTCCCTAATAATATGTTTTTTGATCAGGCCGAAATTTTTCTCAAAAGTTACTTCTGCCGAGGCTGCTAATTCTATTCCTAGGTAATGTAGAGAACGTCTGCACCACGTTAAGGGGGTTATCTTTTTAACTGACTGTAACATGTTACCATCCAAGTTAATGTTAAGCACCTCGGATTTGGCGGAGTTTATTTTAAAATTGGAAAGTGAGTTGAATAGTTCGAATTTTTGTAAAAGGGGGGGGGGGGATAGATGTTTCTGGGTTAGTTAATGAGAACAGTATGTCGTCCGCGAAAAGGGATAAGACAAAGTCTTGATTGTCAATCTTCACTCCAGAAATATTGGGATTTTGCCTAATTTTGGTCGCAATGGTTTCGATAAAGCAGGCGAATAAAAGAGGGGACAGCGGACAACCCTATTGGGTACCATTTGAAATAGCGAAGGGTTGAGAAAGGGTCCCATTAATTAGCAATTTGGCGTTAGGGTTTTAGTATAGGAAAAAGATTCTATCTAACATTTTAGGGCCAAAACCCATGTGAGACAGAGTAATACGCATAAACTCCCAATCAACACGGTAAAAGGCCTTTTCTGCATCTATGGACAGTAAAACTGCCGGGATGCTCTAATCTTGTGCAAAGTAGATGAGATTTAAGGCCCTGACCGTGTTGTCTTTGGATTCGCGTTTCGGAATAAACCCCACCTGGTCCTGATGGATTATATCTGATAAGAGGCAGTTCATCCGGTTTGCTAAGACTTTTGCGTAAATTTTTATATCAGAGTTTAAGAGTGAAATTGGTCTATAATGCGAAGGGTGATCTAGTGATTTATTTGGATTTGGAAGTAGGATAATATGAGCTTCTAAAGCTCTTGGAGATAATATTTTAGCTTCATCAATGTGACAGAAAAAGTGGGTAAGCTGTGGCACCAATTCCTCCTGGAACAGTTTGTAATACTTGTTGCTAAATCCATCAGGACCAGGAGCCTTGCCACTTTGGAAGATCTTTTAGTAGGAGTTTAATTTCCGTTGCTGATATAGTTCTTCCAATTGGTCTTTTTGGAGGGGAGATATATGTGGAAGGTGGAGCGAGGGACAGATATGTATTAATGGCATTGGTTTTTATTGTCTGATCTACAGGATTTGATTTAGAAATGTCATTTAGGTTGTATAGTTTCTGATAGAAGTTCCTGAAAGTGTTCGAAATTGCTTTAGAGGAGAAGTTCTTCTCGTCTTTTATGCGCAAAATATAGGATTTGTGTGCTTTTTGTTTGAGGTATCGTGCAAGGGACCGGCCAGCTTTATTCCTCCCTTCATAGTGTATTTGTTGCAGTTTAAGTGACTGTCTTTTGTGTTTTTTATTATAGTGTGAGGATCATTTTTCTCGTTCAACTTGTAATGCTAAAAGCAATGTGTGATCAGATGGGGATATTTTATGTTTTTTTTTCCCAAAACAGCTATATTGGATAGAGCATGCAATTTTAAGCAACTTTCTAATTTACTCTATCAATTTTTCTTCATTTTATTGCTATCTTTTATTTAAAAAACAGGAATGTAAAGCTTAGGAGCCCACCCATTTTTGGTTCAGAACCTGGGTTACGCTTGCTTATTGGTTGGCTGAATGTAGTCACCAATAAGCAAGCACTATTCAGGGTGCTGAACCTCTAATACATATATACATAAAGATTTCAGTCTGTGAAGGCTTCAAAAATCAAAATTTCGCGAAAATGAATTATTTCTAGTTTTAGGTCTATAAACACCACAAAAAACATTGTGAAATAAAGTCTTTTGCAATAGAAAATATGAATCTGTTAAATATTTATTTTATACTCTATATTACTCGAGAGCACTTGTGAAGAGCTATTGACATTATATTGTCTTCTATCTTAAACTAAGTCATGTGAAGTGTTTAGCAGTTTAAGGGCAGGCTTAATAAGGAAACTGAAAGGATGTTTTCCCCATTAAGTGTTTACATCTTTAATATAACGTGACAAGATCCAGAATTAGATATTGCTCAACTCTAAGAACAAGAGAGATATTTTAAAGTACATAGTACATTAAAGCCTTGCTAATATACAAATAGTTCTTTACCTGATTGCAAAAGAGTTTGTACAGATCTGGCAAGTATATAGTATCTCTAGCTAAAAATAAAACATTTACAATTTTATGTTTAACAAAAGGGAAAACAGCTGGTTTATTATTGTGGGGAGATATCTATAATATTAGCCTTAGGATGAGATATTACTCTCGTGAATTAATGGTGATAGGAGCTCTATCGTGTAATGACTTTTAGTGTGATTTACAGATTCATACTCTACGGCAATGGACTCTTCTCAAAATATTCATTGAACATATAAATGACAGATCTGTTACAAGCTATATCGTATACTCACTCTCAGTATGATTCAGCGGTTTATACTAAACTACACCACTCATGATCCTTGAAATAAACATTATTTATCAGGTGAAACACTTGCTGGATATAGAGTTTTATTTTGCACGTTAAGGTCTTTGGTCTGGTATTGTGTATAGGTATTTAATACGTAGTTCAGGGATAGGCAAGGTGTCTGTACATGGACACTGGTGTCCGTGACTGGCTCTTGCAGTGTCTGTCGGCCATTTTGAATTGGGGAGGGAGGAGTAGGGCAGATAAATGCAGGTCCTGACTCCTCCTTGATACCGCTCAGTTGCAGGAAAGTAACTCTGAGTGAGACTGAGAGAGAGGGAAGATTCAAGAAGCAACCTGGCATTGTGTCCCTGGAGCTTTATATGCAAAGGTAAAGCACTTTAACAGGCACCTGAGGTTTATTATTAAGTACTACATATTTTCCCTTTCCTATTATTTAATTAAAAAGAAAAGATATACTAAGGTTGTGATTCACAACCTTAGTATATCTTTTCTTTCTGATTGAATAATAGGAAAGAGAAAATATGTAGTGTGAATAAAGTTAGTGGCTTGTCAAGAGACTGCTAGCGATATTGGATGGTATTGAATAAATAATAATTGTACTTTGGAAAATGTCCGCCACAGTCTTGGTTCGTGCCTATCCCTGACGTAGTTCCCAACTTAATCACAGCTTTGTGTTGTGAATACAGGGGTATTATATATGTGGTGTCTCACTCCATTGTATCTATAGTGTTTTTATGTGATTTTAATACATTCAAATATCCATTTTTATAATCTGTGGTGTTATTAAATATGAAGCTTTGCATCATACTGAGCGTTTTTATATATCTGCAGTTAGCCTTAATTAATGGTATTTTTTTTAGTATTTAAACAATAGAAAAATTATGGAAAAGTATGAATAAATATCAATGAATATATATATATATATATATATATATATATATATATTACTGGCAATTTTACCTTGTATGGAAATTAGTGTGTAGAGAATTGGTTGGTCCCTAGATTTCAATCGTGTTGATGAGTTTTTTGTGCAGATTAATGTGGAAAGATTTACTTTCAGATTTAGCAAAACTTCACCGCTCAGGTAAGATATTCTAAGAAGTCTCGTTGGCATGGTGAGGCCCTTACATTTTTTTTAGAAACACATATTTTATCTTGAAAAATGTTTATGTTGCTATGTTCAGTCCTTTATGTGAAACAGAGTCTCGTACATTGCAATACAAGGTCAAAATAAAATCTCTAAGATTTTGTGTGATTTCTCTCCATGCCAACAAGGTTTTTAATATCAAGCCCTTTGAGTCATCTCAGTCATATCAGTAGACACGCTCATTTGGAGATTTTTGTTGTGACTCTATCAGAAATATGCTTCAAAGCTCTATGACATCTATATCATAATAATTGATGGGGCAACTAGCTATGGAACAGCAGGAACTAATCCACTCATGGTACAAATTATATCAGTGTTTTCCTTATCTCAAACTAAACATGACATAGCAAAAATATGAGAACAGCAAATTATGCCTATGGAGCAGATTACATAAAATAAACTTGCAAGATTATTATGCCATTACGAAGTACAAACTAAATTGTCACATCAAAACATTTCTACATTTATTATATGACTATGAGGCAGTTAAGCAAGCTATATACAAGGAGAGCTACCAGAGTTGAATGCACCGCAGTATGTTGGCACCAGAGCACTACAATTAAGGCAAGTATGGTTGTCTATCAAAAGTTAGGGCACACTAACAATGTTAATACTACGCACTCAATGGGGGGGTCCAACTGACTCATAAAAGAATACGCTTGTCCCTGTATATTCTAAAACTCAGTATAAATGGATTTAGAGGCATTGGGGGGTAGTTATCAAGCCGTCTACTTTTCTGGCTTCGCCGGCCCAATACGCCCGCCTAAGCTCGCCTACCTTCGCCGCCGCGGACCTGAAAAAATACGCCTAAGTTATCAAATAAAGCTGTCAAAAAGCCGCGGGGCGATGAGCAGCGGACTGTGAGAGTTATCACTCATCCAATCTCGCTGCCCTTCGGCTTTTTCCCAGCTTTATTGCTAGCCTGTCACTAAGCACTCACACTAAACTACACTGTTCTATCCCTATACCGGCGCCCCCGGAGCCTCCCGCAACTCAATAAAGTTACTAACCCCTAAACCGCCGCTCCTAGACCCCGCCGCAAGTCTTATAAATGTATTAACCCCTAAACCACCGCTCCTAGACCCCGCCGCAAGTCTTATAAATGTATTAACCCCTAAACCGCCGCTCCCGGACACCGCTGCCACCTACAGTATACCTAGTAACCCCTATCCTGCCCCCCTATACCGTCGCCCTCTATAATAAAATTATTAACCCCTATCCTGCCCCCCCCTACACTGTCGCCACCTATAATAAATTTATTAACCCCTAATCTGCCCCCCCTACACCGTCGCCACCTATAATAAATTTATTAACCCTTATCCTGCCCCCCACTACGCCGCCGCCACTGTCATAAAATTATTAACCCCTAAACCTAAGTCTAACCCTAACGCCCCCTAACTTAAATATTAATTAAATAAATCTAAATAAATTAACTCTTATTAAGTAAATGAATCCTATTTAAAACTAAATACTTACCTTTAAAATAAACCCTAATATAGCTACAATATAAATAATAATTATATTATAGCTATCTTAGGATTTATTTTTATTTTACAGGTACCTTTCAATTTATTTTAACCATGTACAATAACTATTAAATAGTTATTAACTATTTAATAGCTTACCTAGCTAAAATAAAGAGAAATGTACCTGTGAAATAAATCCTAACCTAAGTTACAATTACACCTAACACTACACTATACTTTAATAAATTATTCCTATTTAAAAATAAATACTTACCTGTAAAATAAACCCTAAGATAGCTACAATATAATTAATAATTATATTATAGCTATCTTAGGATTTATATTTATTTTACAGGTAACTTTGTATTTATTTTAGCTAGTTAGAATAGTTATTAAATAGTTATTAACTATTTAATAACTACATAGCTAAAAGAAATACAAAATTACCTGTAAAATAAATCCTAACTTAAGTTACAATTAAACCTAATACTACACTATCATTAAATTAATTAAATAAATTAACTACAAATAACTACAATTAAATACAATTACATAAACTAACTAAAGTACAAAAAATAAAAAAAGCTAAGTTACAAAAAATAAAAAAATAAGTTACAAACATGTTACAAATATTACAACAATTTTAAGCTACTTACACCTAATCTAAGCCCCCTAATAAAATAACAAACCCCCCCAAAATAAAAAAATGCCCTACCCTATTCTAAATTAAATAAATTTCAAAGCTCTTTTACCTTACCAGCCCTTAAAAGGGCCCTTTGCGGGGCATGCCCCAAAGAAAACAGCTCTTTTGCCTGTAAAAGAAAAATACAACCCCCCCCAACATTAAAACCCACCACCCACATACCCCTAATCTAACCCAAACCCCCCTTACAAAAACCTAACACTAATCCCCTGAAGATCATCCTACCTTGAGTCGTCTTCACTCAGCCGAGCCACCGATGGAACTGAAGAGGACATCCGGAGCGGAAGAAGTTAATCCTCCAAGCGGCGCTGAAGAAATCTTCCATCCGATGAAGTCATCTTCCAAGCCGGGTCTGGAATCTTCCTTCCGCCGACGCGGAACCACCTTCTTCACCGACGGACTACGACGAATGACGGCTCCTTTAAGGGACGTCATCCAAGATGGCGTCCCCTCAATTCCGATTGGCTGATAGGATTCTATCAGCCAATCGGAATTAAGGTAGGAAAAATCTGATTGGCTGATGGAATCAGCCAATCAGATTGAGCTCGCATTCTATTGGCTGTTCCGATCAGCCAACAGTATGCGAGCTCAATCTGATTGGCTGATTGGATCAGCCAATCGGATTGAACTTGAATCTGATTGGCTGATTCCATCAGCCAATCAGATTTTCCTACCTTAATTCCGATTGGCTGATAGAATCCTATCAGCCAATCGGAATTGAGGGGACGCCATCTTGGATGACGTCCCTTAAAGGAGCCGTCATTCGTCGTAGTCCGTCGGTGAAGAAGGTAGTTCCGCGTCGGCGGAAGGAAGATTCAAGACCCGGCTTGGAAGATGACTTTGCCCGGATAGAAGACCTCTTCAGCGCCTCTTTGAAGATGACATCGGCCGGATCGAAGACTTTTCTTCAGCGCCGCCTGGATGATGACTTCATCGGATGGAAGATTTCTTCAGTGCCGCTTGGAGGATTAACTTCTTCCGCTCCGGATGTCCTCTTCAGTTCCATCGGTGGCTCGACTGAGTGAAGACGACTCAAGGTAGGATGATCTTCAGGGGATTAGTGTTAGGTTTTTGTAAGGGGGGTTTGGGTTAGATTAGGGGTATGTGGGTGGTGGGTTTTAATGTTGGTGGGGGGTTGTATTTTTCTTTTACAGGCAAAAGAGCTGTTTTCTTTGGGGCATGCCCCCACAAATGGCCCTTTTAAGGGCTGGTAAGGTAAAAGAGCTTTGAAATTTATTTAATTTAGAATAGGGTAGGGTATTTTTTTATTTTGGGGGGGTTTGTTATTTTATTAGGGGGCTTAGATTAGGTGTAAGTAGCTTAAAATTGTTGTAATATTTGTAACATGTTTGTAACTTATTTTTTTATTTTTTGTAACTTAGCTTTTTTTATTTTTTGTACTTTAGTTAGTTTATGTAATTGTATTTAATTGTAGTTATTTGTAGTTAATTTATTTAATTTATTTAATGATAGTGTAGTATTAGGTTTAATTGTAACTTAAGTTAGGATTTATTTTACAGGTAATTTTGTATTTCTTTTAGCTATGTAGTTATTAAATAGTTAATAACTATTTAATAACTATTCTAACTAGCTAAAATAAATACAAAGTTACCTGTAAAATAAATATAAATCCTAAGATAGCTATAATATAATTATTAATTATATTGTAGCTATCTTAGGGTTTATTTTACAGGTAAGTATTTATTTTTAAATAGGAATAATTTATTAAAGTATAGTGTAGTGTTAGGTGTAATTGTAACTTAAGTTAGGATTTATTTCACAGGTACATTTCTCTTTATTTTAGCTAGGTAAGCTATTAAATAGTTAATAACTATTTAATAGTTATTGTACATGGTTAAAATAAATTGAAAGGTACCTGTAAAATAAAAATAAATCCTAAGATAGCTATAATATAATTATTATTTATATTGTAACTATATTAGGGTTTATTTTAAAGGTAAGTATTTAGTTTTAAATAGGATTCATTTACTTAATAAGAGTTAATTTATTTAGATTTATTTAATTAATATTTAAGTTAGGGGGGCGTTAGGGTTAGGGTTAGACTTAGGTTTAGGGGTTAATAATTTTATGACAGTGGCGGCGGCGTAGTGGGGGGCAGGATAGGGGTTAATAAATTTATTATAGGTGGCGACGGTGTAGGGGGGGCAGATTAGGGGTTAATACATTTATTAAAGGTGGCGACGGTGTAGGGGGGGCAGGATAGGGGTTAATACATTTAATATAGGTTGCGGCGGGTTCAGTGAGCGGCGGTTTAGGGGTTAATACATTTATTATAGTTGCGGTGGGCTCCAGGAGCGGCGGTTTAGGGGTTAATATGTATAGAGTAGCTTGCGGTGGGCTCCGGGAGCGGCAGTTTAGGGGGTAATAACTTTATTTAGTTGCGGCGGTGTAGGGGGGGTCAGATTAGTGGTGTTTAGACTCGGGGTACATGTTAGGGTGTTAGGTGTAGACAGCTCCCATAGAAATCAATGGGATGTCTGTCAGCAGCGAACTTGTACTTTCGCTATGGTCAGACTCCCATTGATTCCTATGGGATCCGCCGCCTCCAGGGTTGGCGGATTGAAAACCAGGTACGCTGGGCCGTAAAAGTTCCGAGCGTACCTGCTAGTTTTTTGATAGCTAGCAAAAGTAGTGAGAATGTGCCGCACTTGTGTGCGGAACATCTGGAGTGACGTAAGAATCGATCTGTGTCGGACTGAGTCCGGCGGATCGATGCTTACGTCACAAAATTCTACTTTTGCCGGTCTCGAGCCTTTGATAACTAAGGCGAATCAGCCTCGCCACAAATACGCTGCGGAATTCCAGCGTATTTGTGGTTGACGGCTTGATAACTAGGCCCCCATAGGTGAAACAGCAGCTATGAGGAAGACAAAAGTTGAAGCTTGAAGTAGGAAGTAATAAATATCTTATAGTGAAGCCCCCAACAGTCACATAATTGGGTAGCCACCCACAACCTCTTCTTGTGATAAACAAATCAACCTTAGTTTTTCTCACAAAACAAAGGTGTCCCCCAGACATCCATTGCTGGGCCGCAGCCTCTGCTGGAACTCAATTTAATGAATGTATAAATGTAGAATTAGTAATGCTATAATCTGACACCTCCACAGAGCGCATACATGTTTAGATAAGAAAAATGCCATTTCCTTCACATATTCCTTTTTTACATTTTCTAGAATCCTTGCCCAGTTGTACTTTTTTATATTGTCCTCAGAGAATGAGTTAACTTTTATAGAGTTAGGACCAATCAAATTCATGTAGAAGATTATTTCCCAGACTTTGAGGGTACACCACTGCTACAAGCCCAGCTAATGTTTCCTTCATACCTGTAGACAGTAAGTTTCCCCCCCCCCGGCACAGCAGGAATCTGCGCATAACCCATTGGCAACTTTGGTCTGTCTTATTCTCTCGGTTTCTCTCTGAGAAAATTGCCATCATGGCATTTCCCTCTATGTCCTGTAAAAACTAATGTTCTCTGCTCAAGTCCTATCAGTCACCTGTGGTAAGGTTTTAATGTTGGGGGGGGGTTGTATTTTTCTTTTACAGGCAAAAGAGCTGTTTTCTTTGGGGCATGCCCCCACAAATGGCCCTTTTAAGGGCTGGTAAGGTAAAAGAGCTTTGAAATTTATTTAATTTAGAATAGGGTAGGGTATTTTTTTTATTTTGGGGGGGTTTGTTATTTTATTAGGGGGCTTAGATTAGGTGTAAGTAGCTTAAAATTGTTGTAATATTTGTAACATGTTTGTAACTTATTTTTTTATTTTTTGTAACTTAGCTTTTTTTATTTTTTGTACTTTAGTTAGTTTATGTAATTGTATTTAATTGTAGTTATTTGTAGTTAATTTATTTAATTTATTTAATGATAGTGTAGTATTAGGTTTAATTGTAACTTAAGTTAGGATTTATTTTACAGGTAATTTTGTATTTCTTTTAGCTATGTAGTTATTAAATAGTTAATAACTATTTAATAACTATTCTAACTAGCTAAAATAAATACAAAGTTACCTGTAAAATAAATATAAATCCTAAGATAGCTATAATATAATTATTAATTATATTGTAGCTATCTTAGGGTTTATTTTACAGGTAAGTATTTATTTTTAAATAGGAATAATTTATTAAAGTATAGTGTAGTGTTAGGTGTAATTGTAACTTAAGTTAGGATTTATTTCACAGGTACATTTCTCTTTATTTTAGCTAGGTAAGCTATTAAATAGTTAATAACTATTTAATAGTTATTGTACATGGTTAAAATAAATTGAAAGGTACCTGTAAAATAAAAATAAATCCTAAGATAGCTATAATATAATTATTATTTATATTGTAACTATATTAGGGTTTATTTTAAAGGTAAGTATTTAGTTTTAAATAGGATTCATTTACTTAATAAGAGTTAATTTATTTAGATTTATTTAATTAATATTTAAGTTAGGGGGGGCGTTAGGGTTAGGGTTAGACTTAGGTTTAGGGGTTAATAATTTTATGACAGTGGCGGCGGCGTAGTGGGGGGGCAGGATAGGGGTTAATAAATTTATTATAGGTGGCGACGGTGTAGGGGGGGCAGATTAGGGGTTAATACATTTATTAAAGGTGGCGACGGTGTAGGGGGGGCAGGATAGGGGTTAATACATTTAATATAGGTTGCGGCGGGTTCAGTGAGCGGCGGTTTAGGGGGTTAATACATTTATTATAGTTGCGGTGGGCTCCAGGAGCGGCGGTTTAGGGGTTAATATGTATAGAGTAGCTTGCGGTGGGCTCCGGGAGCGGCAGTTTAGGGGGGTAATAACTTTATTTAGTTGCGGCGGTGTAGGGGGGGGTCAGATTAGTGGTGTTTAGACTCGGGGTACATGTTAGGGTGTTAGGTGTAGACAGCTCCCATAGAAATCAATGGGATGTCTGTCAGCAGCGAACTTGTACTTTCGCTATGGTCAGACTCCCATTGATTCCTATGGGATCCGCCGCCTCCAGGGGTGGCGGATTGAAAACCAGGTACGCTGGGCCGTAAAAGTTCCGAGCGTACCTGCTAGTTTTTTGATAGCTAGCAAAAGTAGTGAGAATGTGCCGCACTTGTGTGCGGAACATCTGGAGTGACGTAAGAATCGATCTGTGTCGGACTGAGTCCGGCGGATCGATGCTTACGTCACAAAATTCTACTTTTGCCGGTCTCGAGCCTTTGATAACTAAGGCGAATCAGCCTCGCCTCAAATACGCTGGAATTCCGCAGCGTATTTGTGGCTGACGGCTTGATAACTAGGCCCCCATAGGTGAAACAGCAGCTATGAGGAAGACAAAAGTTGAAGCTTGAAGTAGGAAGTAATAAATATCTTATAGTGAAGCCCCCAACAGTCACATAATTGGGTAGCCACCCACAACCTCTTCTTGTGATAAACAAATCAACCTTAGTTTTTCTCACAAAACAAAGGTGTCCCCCAGACATCCATTGCTGGGCCGCAGCCTCTGCTGGAACTCAATTTAATGAATGTATAAATGTAGAATTAGTAATGCTATAATCTGACACCTCCACAGAGCGCATACATGTTTAGATAAGAAAAATGCCATTTCCTTCACATATTCCTTTTTTACATTTTCTAGAATCCTTGCCCAGTTGTACTTTTTTATATTGTCCTCAGAGAATGAGTTAACTTTTATAGAGTTAGGACCAATCAAATTCATGTAGAAGATTATTTCCCAGACTTTGAGGGTACACCACTGCTACAAGCCCCAGCTAATGTTTCCTTCATACCTGTAGACAGTAAGTTTCCCCCCCCCCCCGGCACAGCAGGAATCTGCGCATAACCCATTGGCAACTTTGGTCTGTCTTATTCTCTCGGTTTCTCTCTGAGAAAATTGCCATCATGGCATTTCCCTCTATGTCCTGTAAAAACTAATGTTCTCTGCTCAAGTCCTATCAGTCACCTGTGGTAAGTAGCATTTGTTGTGGCCACAAAACACCACCGCAATCATGCTGGTTTATATCAGTACCTGTGAGGGAGTCGTCTGCAGTGTCACATATAGCAGAGGTGTTAAACGCAGCTCTTAGTGTTTCCTCAAAGGTCTCTTGGCAGGCATCAAGCAAAGTACAAAGCTCACTAACATTTGCAAGCAGCAGGTGCCATGCTGTCAGGTCCCGATGTGTGGTAGAGACCATGCTACACCTTGAGTCAGGTCCTGGAGTGCTGTAAAGGGTTCATTATTGTAACTACCAGGACCAGTGGGGGCACTATCTTGCAGAAGTTTGCAGCAGTGAGGACCCTGGGCCATGGTAAGAAGCCTTCAGCATAGCACTGTCGATAGTGCTGTGTGTACTGTTTAATATGTGCATCATAGTTGAACTGTTTGTGCTCTCTGATAGTGCTATTTGTACTTTTTCTGTTGGAAGTGACCACTCCTGTACCTTTGGAGCCAAGACTTAATGGGGGGCGTTAAAAGGTCATTTCTGTCTACCATTCAGTGCTTGGTTATTTTCTCATGAAGACCCTAGGAATCTGGTTCCTGACCTGTCCTCCTGTTAGTCAAGTTACTTGGATATTTATCTGCTTTGTTGCTTAAATACTGTTTACCTAGCTAGTGACATGGCTTATGCATTTGTTATCGCCTTCAGTTCTGATATAAGGACTCTGACAGGTTTCCTTGTGCTGACATTTGGCTTCCCTTTTGACTACTCTCCTGTCTCGCACAAGCATACCTGTATATCCAGCTACTTATCTAACAATACCTACTGCCTGATTTAACCCTGGTGCTGCAACACATCTCCTGCTTCTGTGGTTCCAGCCTTATGCTCAGGTAATTATTCAATTCAATTTTATAAGGTTTTTGTTTTTACATATTTATGATATGTTTTTAAAAACCTGTCATATGAATGGTCAACAAAACATTATTTAAAAAATAAATACACTATATGGACAAAAGTATGTAGACACCTGACCATCACAATTATATGAGCTTGTTGGACATCCCATTTCAAAAACACCGGAATGAACGGATGTCAGGAATTTACAACGGTCCTCAAGCTGGGTGATGCCATTTGACAAAGGTGTCTGTGGACACCGAAACGTCATGGGATTATGCTTTTAACTTTTTCAATAAAAGTTATGTTTTACTTAAATCCAGTGAGTGCTGTCTTTGCTCTGGACTGTTTATATCTGACACATGCACCCTGGTATATGCTTACCTCAACCTGGGGTTAAAGAGTGCTTATCCTTTCATTGAATTGTGTATATATATATATATATATATATATATAAATATATATAAAAGAATTTAAGGGAAAATGGACGGAAAAATTGCTTTTAATTTTGGTAGTGTTGCTAGAACAAATTAGATAATCTAAGCGTTCAAATATAAATACCAACTCATATAAATGGGTATGTTGGTATATTAGTCAATATTATGGTGCAGACCCATTATATAATTATTAACCAATGGCAAAGAAGGTTTAAAATTGGTTTAAAATAAAATCACTATAAAGACTGGGGATTCAGCACTCTTTTTTGGAAAAGTTTCAAAAAAGCACTTGGCAACACTTGCTTAGTTTTTAGCAAGGTTAGGTATATTTTCACACTGTGTCGAGCGCAGGCTCATCAGGATGTCAGCACCCATTAACACTGGGTAAAATGAATGTCGTGGTTAAAACAACAAATCAAAATATATTCACATATACTAAAAAATGATTAGGACCGGTCCATGTGAGATGACAGAAAAATGTAAAAATGAAGCTCTCCAACATGCAAAAATTTCAATGCTTTATTTTAGAGAGTGCAGAGTCAAACAGCCACGACGTTTCGGGAGCCATGCCCCTTAATCATGTGGTAAGTGATAGTACAGGTACACCTGTTTAAATAGCTCACCTTGGGATTTTAACCCTTACAATCTTGTAATTTACATTCTATAAATGCAACAGCACCATCTGCTGGTGAAAAATAGGTAGACCATGTACAAAAATAAAAAACAAAACAGCTATGAAGCCCCTATAACAGAACCACATCTACACATACAAAAAACACTGCAATATATTCATTAGAACTTATTCATACAACATTAAGCACCATGATTTAAGATTAGTACTACAGAATATGAGAACACAAGAGCAACACCAGTTCAATAGAACACAGACCAGTCTATCTCTCTATTAAGCCCCCTAGGTTCCAGGGTATCCAACTTAAAAATCCAATAGGATTCACGTTGTTTCAAAAGGGTATCCCTATTGCCACCCCTACGGGGGGTCCTAATTTGTTCGATTACCTGGAACCTCAGTTGGCTAATATGGTGTCCCATAGCTAGAAAATGATAAGCTACTGGTGCAGTGAGTACCTTACACCTGATGTTGCTCTTGTGTTCAGTGATTCGATCCCGTACCCTCCTAGAGGACTCGCCAATGTAGGCTTTCCCACATGGGCATTTGATCATATAGATAACATAATTGCTATTACAAGTAAAATAGTCCCTATAATGAAATTTATAACCGCTATGTGGGTGTAAAAAATAGGGACTCTTTACTATAGAATTACAATTGCTACACCCTAAACAGGGGAAACAGCCTAAATTCTTTTTGGTGATAAACCGTTGTGACAATGTTCTACCAGGGCCAATGTCAGCTTTAATTAAAGAGTCCCTCAAGCTCTTACTGCGCTTATATGCTGGCATAGGCATTTGGTCAAATTCAACAACCTCCGAATTGCAATCTTTTAGGATACCCCAATGTTTTCTGATAATTTTCCAAACCTGATCACTTTGTCTGGAAAATTCAGATACAAAAATCATTATCTTTGAATCTTTTTTAGCAGATAAACCAGGTTTTAACAATGATTTTCGATCCAATTGAGACACCTGATTAATGGTGTCTACAATGAGATCTCTGGGGTACCCGCGTTGCAAAAATTTGTCACCCATTTCTGAAAGTCTCAAGGGTACTTTAGATTCCTCTGCAACTATGCGCTTTACTCTAAGCAACTGGCTCTTTGGCAATGATCTGATTAGAGAAGGATGATGAGCACTGCTATATAACAGCAGATTATTCCTATCAGTTTCCTTACTGAAAATATCAGTCTTGAAATTGCACCCATCCTTCAAAACAGTCACGTCCAAAAAGTCAATTGAAATTTCGCTATAAGTAAGTGTGAACTTAATGCTGTTTGTCGAATTGTTCAACTCCTTAACAAAAAGTTCAAGGGCTCCAACGTTGCCCAACAATATTCCAAAAATATCATCAATGTAGCGCCACCAGGTGGCGCCACACTGACGAAACAAATAATTTTCAAAAACAAATTTCTCTTCAAAGAGATTCATAAAAATATTTGCATAGTTAGGGGCAACGTTGGAGCCCATGGCTGTACCCTGCAACTGAAGATAAAAAAAGTCTTCAAATAAAAAATAATTATTAAAGAGTATAATCTCTAGCAGTTGCAGAATAAACCAAATTTGTGAACTGGAATATAAACCAGAAGTAAAAAGCGCATGTTTAACAGCTCCCAGCCCGCTCTCATGGGTGATTGAGGTATATAAACTTGCCACATCCAGACTGAAAAGAATAAATTTATCAGTCTGGAGTTGCAAGTTGTTCAATTTGACCAAAAAATCATTAGTATCCTTAATGAAAGTACTTGACTGCTCCACCAGGGGTCTCAAAAGTTTATCCAAAAAGATGGATATCCCTGAGAACACAGAGTTAGTTCCAGCCACAATCGGCCGCCCAGGTGGAGCAGTCAAGGACTTGTGAATTTTAGGCAGTACATATAGTACTGGCGAAATAGGATCTTTAACAATAAGATATTTAAGCAGTTTTATCATCAATGATGCCATTGTTGAGGTGCAATTTTAACAGTGACAGATATCTCTTTAGTGATCTTGGATAAAGGATTAACAGCAATTTTCTTATATACATTCCCAGCACTTAACTGATGATAAATCTCAGACCTATAATCAGTTTTGTTCAAGACCACAGTTGCACCGCCCTTATCAGCTTGCTTTAAAATCACCTTATCATTAGATTTAAGTGATTTCAGGGCTAGATGGTCAGCTGCTGTGAAGTTGACAAAACCAGGTTTAACCTTATGCTTCTGTTGAGTAACTTTAGACTGCAATTTATGTACATCCAAAAGAACAAGTTGTTCAAAAGTAGCTATGCCATGATCAGTAACCACAGGATAAAACGAACTTTTATTAAACAGCCCCAAATTCTTAATGCTTAAAGTGTTAGTTTTATTGACACACTTATCAACAGGGTCAGAGCTAACAGCAGTGGGACAAATATCGCTATTATACTGTGATAACCTCTTATCCTTATTACAATGCCAGAATTTTAATCTAACATTCCTGAAAAACTTATGTAAATCCTTGTTGAGGTTAAAAAAATCACAGTCACTCAATGGGCAAAACGATTGAGTGACTGTGATTTTTTTAACCTCAACAAGGTTTACATAAGTTTTTCAGGAATGTTAGATTAAAATTCTGGCATTGTAATAAGGATAAGAGGTTATCACAGAATAATAGCGATATTTGTCCCACTGCTGTTAGCTCTGACCCTGTTGATAAGTGTGTCAATAAAACTAACACTTTAAGCATTAAGAATTTGGGGCTGTTTAATAAAAGTTCGTTTTTTCCTGTGGTTACTGATCATAGCATAGCTACTTTTGAACAACTTGTTCTTTTGGATGTACATAAATTGCAGTCTAAAGTTACTCAACAGAAGCATAAGGTTAAACCTGGTTTTGTCAACTTCACAGCAGCTGACCATCTAGCCCTGAAATCACTAAAATCTAATGATAAGGTGATTTTAAAGCAAGCTGATAAGGGCGGTGCAACTGTGGTCTTGAACAAAACTGATTATAGGTCTGAGATTTATCATCAGTTAAGTGCTGGGAATGTATATAAGAAAATTGCTGTTAATCCTTTATCCAAGATCACTAAAGAGATATCTGTCACTGTTAAAATTGCACTCAACAATGGCATCATTGATGATAAAACTGCTAAATATCTTATTGTTAAAGATCCTATTTCACCAGTAATATATGTACTGCCTAAAATTCACAAGTCCTTGACTGCTCCACCTGGGCGGCCGATTGTGGCTGGAACTAACTCTGTGTTCTCAGGGATATCCATCTTTTTGGATAAACTTTTGAGACCCCTGGTGGAGCAGTCAAGTACTTTCATTAAGGATACTAATGATTTTTTGGTCAAATTGAACAACTTGCAACTCCAGACTGATAAATTTATTCTTTTCAGTCTGGATGTGGCAAGTTTATATACCTCAATCACCCATGAGAGCAGGCTGGGAGCTGTTAAACATGCGCTTTTTACTTCTGGTTTATATTCCAGTTCACAAATTTGGTTTATTCTGCAACTGCTAGAGATTATACTCTTTAATAATTATTTTTTATTTGAAGACTTTTTTTATCTTCAGTTGCAGGGTACAGCCATGGGCTCCAACGTTGCCCCTAACTATGCAAATATTTTTATGAATCTCTTTGAAGAGAAATTTGTTTTTGAAAATTATTTGTTTCGTCAGTGTGGCGCCACCTGGTGGCGCTACATTGATGATATTTTTGGAATATGGTTGGGCAACGTTGGAGCCCTTGAACTTTTTGTTAAGGAGTTGAACAATTTGACAAACAGCATTAAGTTCACACTTACTTATAGCGAAATTTCAATTGACTTTTTGGACGTGACTGTTTTGAAGGATGGGTGCAATTTCAAGACTGATATTTTCAGTAAGGAAACTGATAGGAATAATCTGCTGTTATATAGCAGTGCTCATCATCCTTCTCTAATCAGATCATTGCCAAAGAGCCAGTTGCTTAGAGTAAAGCGCATAGTTGCAGAGGAATCTAAAGTACCCTTGAGACTTTCAGAAATGGGTGACAAATTTTTGCAACGCGGGTACCCCAGAGATCTCATTGTAGACACCATTAATCAGGTGTCTCAATTGGATCGAAAATCATTGTTAAAACCTGGTTTATCTGCTAAAAAAGATTCAAAGAGAATGATTTTTGTATCTGAATTTTCCAGACAAAGTGATCAGGTTTGGAAAATTATCAGAAAACATTGGGGTATCCTAAAAGATTGCAATTCGGAGGTTGTTGAATTTGACCAAATGCCTATGCCAGCATATAAGCGCAGTAAGAGCTTGAGGGACTCTTTAATTAAAGCTGACATTGGCCCTGGTAGAACATTGTCACAACGGTTTATCACCAAAAAGAATTTAGGCTGTTTCCCCTGTTTAGGGTGTAGCAATTGTAATTCTATAGTAAAGAGTCCCTATTTTTTACACCCACATAGCGGTTATAAATTTCATTATAGGGACTATTTTACTTGTAATAGCAATTATGTTATCTATATGATCAAATGCCCATGTGGGAAAGCCTACATTGGCGAGTCCTCTAGGAGGGTACGGGATCGAATCACTGAACACAAGAGCAACATCAGGTGTAAGGTACTCACTGCACCAGTAGCTTATCATTTTCTAGCTATGGGACACCATATTAGCCAACTGAGGTTCCAGGTAATCGAACAAATTAGGACCCCCCGTAGGGGTGGCAATAGGGATACCCTTTTGAAACAACGTGAATCCTATTGGATTTTTAAGTTGGATACCCTGGAACCTAGGGGGCTTAATAGAGAGATAGACTGGTCTGTGTTCTATTGAACTGGTGTTGCTCTTGTGTTCTCATATTCTGTAGTACTAATCTTAAATCATGGTGCTTAATGTTGTATGAATAAGTTCTAATGAATAAATTGCAGTGTTTTTTGTATGTGTAGATGTGGTTCTGTTATAGGGGCTTCATAGCTGTTTTGTTTTTAATTTTTGTACATGGTCTACCTATTTTTCACCAGCAGATGGTGCTGTTGCATTTATAGAATGTAAATTACAAGATTGTAAGGGTTAAAATCCCAAGGTGAGCTATTTAAACAGGTGTACCTGTACTATCACTTACCACATGATTAAGGGGCATGGCTCCCCGAAACGTCGTGGCTGTTTGACTCTGCACTCTCTAAAATAAAGCATTGAAACTTTGGCATGTTGGAGAGCTTCATTTTTACATTTTTCTACTATTGTTGGGGAGTTTTGTAGTGACTCCTTGAAGCTCTAACCTGTGAGTATTGCTGCTGGATGAATTGCACCATGTGAGATGACAAACAGCATGTAAGAGCTAAATAGTGTAACTACTTCCTAGAGTACACAATATAATGATAAACAAATCAAGCCCTGAGGAAGCCCCATCTCTCTAGTGATGAGGGGGGTGAAACACGCGTTGGCATTGGCCAACCGCTCCACGTGACCCTGACACGCTGCTTTGTTTGTTTGCATGGCGGAGGATTTGAGCGTGCTACTAACTTAACAAGGCAAATATTTCTGGAGGATATCGACAGAACCTACTTGGCTTGCACAGCAGACTCTACATTATACCTGCATAGCAGTTTCCAGACGGAACTTCATGGAGCTATATGAAAGTCCTGTAAAATAACAAACAGGTGCAGTTGACAGAGGGGGTACAAATCTACTAACAAGGTATCCTCCTGCATGTTTATGTTTGTTTCTGCTTTTCTTTTACACGCAGCATGTTTTTAACCTTTGCTTCAATTACTCTGCTATACACAAGATAGGTGCAGTTGACAGAGGAGTATCATAACATCTAAGGAATATCCTCCTGCATTTCTATCTTGGTGTCTGCATTGTCCTGCTGTATTACTAATTTACATGCTTCATGTGCTTTACTGCATATCCTTCTGGCTCATATAAGTACCAGTGGCACGACTGCATATAAGTTCTTGCTCTCTTAGTTCTACCTATTACGGTAGGACATCACTAAGAGCTTCACTAAGAGCTGCTAGACACCTTTGGGAAGTGTTATACCAATGGAAAGACTTACTATCTATACAGTCCGCAATAGACTGATCATTTCTTGGCACTAAGACACTATGTCTAGCCCTTTTGGACTTATAGTATATAACCTTTCTGTAAATCCGCCCATCTAATATAGCTATGTTATTATTTGCACATGCGTTCCCTCGCATGATATCTTCCTAGTGTTCATGTAATGCTCAGTATTATAACCTTTATTCTCTGTATGAAATGTTTTTCTATGTGTCATTATCTTTAATATGACAGATGACAACGCACAGATTGAGTAATCTTGATTATCTCAGATTTTACTAAAACCAATAGAGGTCTGAGAATGTATTTAAAGACTCATTATCTGTGCTGCTTATTCACTTGTAGCATTGGTATTTGTTTATCATTATATTGTGTACTCTAGGAAGTAGTTACATTATTTAGCTCTTACAAGCTGTTTGTCATCTCACATGGACCGGTCCTAATAATTTTTTAGTATATGTGAATATATTTTGATTTGTTGTTTTAACCACGACATTCATTTTACCCAGTGTTAATGGGTGCTGACATCCTGATGAGCCTGCACTCGACACAGTGTGAAAATAAACCTAACCTTGTTAAAAACTAAGCAAGTGTTGCCAAGTGTTTTTTGAAACTTTTCCAAAAAAGAGTGCTGAATCCCCAGTCTTTATAGTGATTTAATTTTAAACCACTAGATCTTCTTTGCCATTGGTTAAAAAAAAAAAATATATATATATATATATATATATATATATATATATATATATATATATACAGGTAGCCCTCAGTTTACGCTGGGGTTAGGTTCCAGAAGGAATGGTTGTAAATCGAAAACCGTTTGTAAATTGAAACCCAGTTTATAATGTAAGTCAATGGGAAGTGAGGGAGATAGGTTCCAGGCCCCTCTCAAAATTGTCATAAGTAACACCTAATACATTATTTTTAAAGCTTTGAAATGAAGACTTTAAATGCTAAACAGCATTATAAACCTAATAAAATAATCACACAACACAGACTTCACTTGCATTTTTCTGCAAACAGTTCTTTCTATGCATTCCAATCTGGACTGATTTATAGACAGGAAGATCTTGTTCCTTTGAAATCTGCTCGATAGCTCAGGTCTGGTTAAACTAATTAATTTCTGCTTGCTTAGCTTTGCTGCAACACAAGCGGACAGCTCCACCTACTGGCTATTTTAATAAATGCACTGCTTCTCAATGCTTTTCAATAGCAGTCACATGACTGGAAAAAAGGTTGTTATTCTGAAACGGTGTAAATTGAACCGTTGTAAAACGAGGGCCACCTGTATATTTATATATATATATATATATATATATATATATATATATATATATATACTATATACTGTATACACACACACAGTATATACAACTTTTATACTGTATCATTCTATTTATACCATACTCATTTATTAATTGCATAATGTTGTTATGTTTGTTCTGTACATGATGTTTTGCTAATGATTGCTTACACATTTCAGTTTCCATTATTATTGATATATGAATGCATTGCTAATTACTTGCAATGCTATTACAATATTGTATAGCTTCTTATTACTCCAAACATAAACGGCTGTTCAATTATAATCAGTCACATCTAAAAAATAGATTATTATGTTGTGGGAATAGAGATAATTACAATGAATTCCTATGTAAATAATGTCCACATTTACATTATATGAGAAAGAAATAGAATTTGGAATATGTCTATCTATATGTCTTTTGATTAATGTATAGCTTAGACGAGAGATGGGAGAGAAGTGGTATCATAAAAAGCTTCAAAAATATTAAGGGGCTTAAAGGGACAGTCTACTCCAGAAATTGTATTGTTTAAAAAGATAGATAATCCCTTTATTACCCAATCACCAATTTTGCATAAACAACACGGTTATATTAATATACCTTTTACCTCTGTGATTACCTTGTATTTAAGCCTCGGCAGACTGCCCCCTTATTTCAGTTCTTTTGACAGACGTGCTTTTTAGCCAATCAGTGCCCTCTCATAAGTAACTCTATGGATGTGAGCACAATGTTATCTATATGGCACACATGAACTAACGCCCTTTAGCTGTGAAAAACTTTCAAATGCAGAGGCGGCCTTCAAGGGCTTAGAAATTAGCATAGGAGCCTACCTAGGTTTAACTTTCAACTAAGAATACCAAGAGAACAAAGCAAATGTAATAATACAAGTAAACTGGAAAGTTGTTTAAAATTACATGCCCTATCTGAATCATGACTACGGCATGACAGCCAAAATGCGTCAGTTGAACTGACAGACACACCACCCCGTACCTACACTGTTTGTGGACCTGTTTTAAATGGATAACTACAATAAAGAGGTTTTTAAACCTTTATTGAAATGACTACGGGTTCCATACTTTCTACATTTAATTTTGACTAGACTGGCCCTTTAATAAAATCTGAAGCAGTAAGTATTTTTTCCTAAAAAGGGCAACACCAGAACAAAGAGTGATTATCTCATTATCTCAAGCTGAAGGATAGCAGGTTCAGGAATAATTTAGGGAAGCTCTTCTATACAGAAACAATAGTTGATTTGTGGAATAAATTTCCAGTAGAGGAGGTGAGAAAGACAAACACTGTGTGTGTGTGTGTGTATGTGGGGGGGGGGGGGGGGGGGTTTAAAATGCCTAGGATAAGCATCAGGGCTATCCTGTAAACTAATTAAGCTTACACTTTGTAAGGAAATAGTTAGCACACAAATTATTCTGTGACAAAGTTTACAAAAACAAATATACATCACCTGCTGTCTGGAAGGCAGCAAAGAAAAAAGAAAGTTATTTCCTTTCTCTATGTGGTTATAAAACCTGCTCATTGCTGAGTGGTTGTATTTTTTGTTTTGTTACTATGTACTTGTCTTTGCTGCCTGCTTTCCAAGTCAGTAATGTTACAATGCAAAACATGAAGGCCCCTATTTAAGAAAGTCTGGCGGACCTGATCCGACAGTGCGGATCAGGTCCGCCAGACCTTGCTGAATACGGCGAGCATTACGCTCGCTGTATTCAGCATTGCACCTAGCAGCTCACAAGAGCTGCTGGTGCAACGCCACGCCCCCCTGCAGACTCGCGGCCAATGTGCCGCCAGCAGGGGGGTTTCAATTTCCGGCGATGTCTGTCCGCCTGCTCAGAGCAGGCGGACAGGTTATGGAGCAGCGGTCTTTGTGACCGCTGCTTCATAACTGCTGTTTTCTGGCGAGCTTGATAGATAGGCCCCAAAGACTCCTGTCTTTCCATAAATCAATGTTTCTATGTATGTTTCTGTCTGCTAGTTCTGTCTGTAAACTTTCTGTCAATCATCTATCTGTTCTGCTTGTTCCTTTTTTAATGATTATTTTTCTCATACCGTATTTCATAAATCAGAAAAAAAAGCTAAAATGCTTGGTTTTATACACCTAAACCAGGTTTTATTATTTATTTCAATTTGAAGATTCTGTACTGAATAAAGCTATTTATTTTTTATTTTTGAATAAGTTTGTCCCAGTAAGATTGCCTTATCATTTAGCAGTTATTGACACTAGATACAAACTACAGCAGTGATATTGCTATGTTTACTGTCTGGTGTGGCAAAAGATATTAGTTACTTGTTCCTCCGAACATAGACTGGGTAGCAGTAAAGGAGAATACAAAATGGATGTCACACAACATAGTTACATGGTGTGTTACTATTAGACCTTCCAATTATACAGTTAATTCAGTAACTCTCATGGAGAAAATGAAAGATGAAGAAATGAGAATGATAAAATTGGTGTAATCAACGTGGTAGGTAAACAGACATAGGAAGAGAGTATAGTAGTGCATAGCAAACAAGATGGAAGTCAGCACAAAGGTTCAGAGTACAGAAAAAAAAACAGTTTTTACTCTGTAGTAATATAATTGTATATACAATGGTATTTTCATATAAAAACTGCACTGCAGAATCTATCTCTATATTATAGTTTGTCGTAGATTATCCAAAAATTAAAGGGACATAATACTCATATGCTAAATCACTTGAAAGTGATGCAGCATAACTGTAAAAAGCTGACAAAAAAAAAATCTCCTGATCAGCTGTATGTAAAAAAGGAATATTTCACATTAAAATATCTTGAGCTTACACGAGTAAGTCTCTGGTAACAATAATACTTCATTAAATAAGAAGTAAGAAGCGCTCAACCTGGGAACGAACAATAGCATAATAACCTGTTCTATGGCTAGTTACCACCCAAGAAGCCAGCTTTTTTTTGCTCAACATGTGCCTTTTCACAGAGAACTTTCCTGTAGCATATCAGGTCTTATCCTGACTTAACAGTACAGTCCAGCCCTGAAATACCAGGCAATCCCTCTCTGAGACGAGAAAGGACAGCAAAACCCCAGATGTAAGTTTAGGCCTAAAATATTACGCACATCCAACAACACCTCCTTCACACAACATGCCAACAACCATATCAATCTTGCATCATCATCATATTAAAAGTAAAAAACTGCACTCCAGTCAGACCTCTAATCATCCTTTTCAAACTTCTCCAAACATCCCTAGCATACTCAAAATTCCATAACAAATAAATAACACAACCCAACCATCTCTAGGACACACTTCTGAAGCCACTAAGCGACGCACTCTCTGAAATTCCCTTGTCGACAAACACTTATGCACACTCATCCAACTAATATCTTTCTGCCTATTCATCAAATACTTATCACACATTTTTTCATACCAACAACACATTCATTCTCATTCAAACCCCCAATCAACTCAAGACCTTCCTTCTTCACCAACATTTTCAACACCATTCTGTTTGCACACCACATCTCCCTACTAACATTCTTCAAACCATATTTGTTTATCCACCCTACAATAACTCCCACCCTCTCTGTCCCCATTCTTAACAAACGTTTACAAAAACTAAAACTACCCAAAAGGAACCTGACCTGGGGACAATATGAACTACATTAAGGATAGAAAAACAAAAACCCCTTAAACAAAACTCCCACCCCCCCATTCCTATCAGAAGAACAATACCATTCTTTAGGACCATATTCCCAGTCAGCACATTTATGGATGTTCAGAGAGACCACATTCCTGCAAACAAAAAAATATTAGCAGAACATACAGATAATAACTTAAAAATTGCAGCTCCCCTTGGCTATAGTTTTCATACACCTGACATTAAGTGAAGAGAAAGGGTCAGAAACATAAACAAATATAAATTAAAGAAAAACAAAAAAAGAATTAACATCAGGACTTCTTCTTTCCTTTCTTTTTCTTAGGACTCAAAGGAGATCCTTTAAATCCACCTCTGTGATGTTCCGACCTCCTAGGCTCCCCCTAGCCAGGCTCATAACCAGTAACTTCAGCAAGTTGGTTCACATCTCTTTTATCTAAATAACCAACAGAAGAGGCATCAGGAAAGTCACCTATACACTGGCTTGAGTCAGAGAACGTCTTTAGTAGAGACCAGAAGGAAACTCTGAAATTTAAAGAGTCTGTATCACTTGCAGTATCTGGAGCTTGCACTCTTAACTATTGGAAGATCCAAATCAGGACTCTCCCATCCATCAGAATCTGCACCTTTTTTCCGTTTGGGAGACAGTTTTTTTCCCTGCAGTGTCGATATCCCTCCTCAGAACCAGAGGACACAACAGCAGACCAATCATTGTTCTCCCCTTCACCAAGAACAGGAGCAAGATCACAAGATGACTCAGTGAAGGTAAAAATGATCTGTCCCAGGAACAGCAACAGTATCATCCACAGAATTGGGCAACAGGCTTCAAGAACATCGGAAGCAGGCTATCACATTAGATGTAGCAAGATCCACCTCCTGAAGATTAGATTGGGCTTCCTACACATTCTCAGCCACAGGAATCACACAGGAGCACTCAGACACCTCTCTGACAGGGACCCCCAACTGCAGTTTTCTTACACAAAAGAGGTAATATAGAGTTCAATGCCTCATCAGAGACCTCCTCCTCATTCAACGTTGGCTCAAACCGCAACTGAAATTTTTTTTGCAACATCAGCGTAGGAAGGCTTCACTCTATCAAGCCCTGAAGCATCATCAAAGGACACATCCTGCACAGATGACTTGAAGGAACCACACAGGTCACAGGGTCCGACGTTTACTACAGTGGGCAACAAGATGATCCTCCTTACTGCAATTTTGACATCTAGCACCTGGGCAATTTTCAGCAATGTGACCAAACAGTTGCAACTACGACAAAAAAGAGACATGTCATCATAGTATAGGAAAGCCTCTATTTCCACCAATGGCGAAAGTCTGTGGAGGGTGTTTCTTTCCACCAATACCTAGATCATCTGGCACAAACCGCACCCAGAACCTATGTTTCCATTGAAAGTCCCAAATTGATTCTTTAGCTTGCTACCTCCTTGAACATCATCAAAGTAGCAACAAAGAAACAGACGAATTTCCACATCAGTGACCCAAGGGTTGTACATATGTACTGTTCACTGCGGATTCTTCTCCTCCCTCTGCATACAGGCACAAATCTCATGCCCACCAACTCTGGAGCTGCAGCCATATCAATAGTATGTTGGTAGCAGTCTGTAAATGATGCTCATCGGTGAGAGCCACATCAAAAATCCCTCTTGAAGGGAAAGACTGAACACAATGCAAACTTGCTCTTGGCATCTTCAAAACACCCTCCAAAACAACCCTGCTGGACCATGAGCCAAACCAATCTCTCTCATAAGTCCTCAGAAATCAACACCCCGAAGTGTATGGGGAACATGTGGCACATTGGTAGCCATAATTGCCCTATTGCCTCTTTAGGCTGGATTTCAGAGCGCTCCCCCCAAAAGCAGCATGTGGCTGGAAATCCAGGGACGATGCTACAAGGCCAAGCGGAAGGCCCTACTTTCCCAGTTGCTCTATGCTTAAGGAGTAGCCACCCCCCAATAGCAGCAGAGGCCCAAACCCCGAAGGGAAAGGACCCCAGGCCGAAGGAGCAGGTCTCCAGCAGCAAAATCTTTCAACCAAGACCAAGAATAGGAAAACTTCACTGATCCCAGCCAAAGGCCCGAGAGCGACCTCAGATGATCATTTCGCCTTCTGTGGGCCTCGTCAGTGAGTGCAGGCCATATCCCTCTAGGGCACACTGAGCAACGGGGTCCACGTCTGGATTCCCACAACACAACTTAGGGACACTTCCTAAGAGTCATAATTTGCATAAATAAAAAAGAGAGAAGCGCTTAACCTGGAGCAAACAATAGCATTGTAGCTTGTTTCTATGACTAGTTACCACCCAAGAAGCTAGCCTCTTTTTGCTCAACATGTGCCTTTCACAGAGAAGAACATTCCTGTAGCATATTAGTCTGTTCCTGACTTAACAGTACTAGTCCAGCACCGAAATACCAGGCAATCTCTCTCTGAACGAGACAATAATACTTCAGACACTGTCCAGCTGCAAGTTGAAAGAAAAAAAAAACTGAATAGGGAAATAAACATGACTGTACCCTGCGCGCATCCCTTTCAAGTCCTGGGGACTAGTTCCTGATTGGCTGCCTAAAGTCCCTTTAACAATGGGGTGTGGATACTTTGCATCACTTGCAAGTGCTTCAACATATAGGGTATCATGTCCCTTTAAGTAGCATTTCCTCTAAGGAAATTATGTCTAAGTCCCATGGCAATTCTGCAGATTTGTTAAAATATTGTGAACGGTCTATCACTTTAAATGAATAAGCCCAACATAACTTCAATACTTTTCAGTGTAAATACTTTTTTTAGTGAATTGATGCAAAACTAAGAGAAAAGCATACTGTAAGGATATCTATGGAGAGGAATCTCTGCCTATAGTATTTCAGTATCTTACATTGCACTGTATGTGCAGACCTGTCAAGGAAGAGATAATTAATGTAGGGTCAAAAATCAGTGGTGTATTTATTTATTTGCTGCAATAGCACTGTAAAAATCTGCTGTCCATGAGCCACACACCAACAATTTTACCTAATGTCCATGCCTCGTATATAGAGTATTTCTCATAAATGGAGACAAGTGGGAAGCCAGCTCAAGTGAGCAGCCAGTATAAGCATAAACATATACACTATTTGGAGAACATAGGAGTATAGAACATAGGAAATATGGTAGGCTATTATAGTTATGAGTATTTTACACTAATTGTAAACAAGGAGATTTTTTTTTATCAACATTATTACACTTGCATATTAGCCCCCGTTTGTTCTCTATATACAAGCTTTGTCCAAAATGCTGCCTCTAATCTTTTTGCAAATTAGCTTCTAACATGACAAGTATCTAATGAACTCATAGGCCCTTTTAAAATGAAAAATTGGATGATAAAAGGTTATATTTGTTTAATGTTTGTTTGTATTGCAGCTGTAACAAAATTTGCAACATTTTAGCTTTACATAATTATCAATTTCATCTCTCAATGACACTTATTAAAGGATGGTTTATTCTGTTATTCTCTATATTCACAATAATTTTTTTTACTTTCTCAGCTAAATTGCAAATGTGTAATTGCATATTCATTTAACTCTATTTATGCTAATTTATGCACTTCATCTTTCTTGTGTGTACACCATTAGCCGTGTTATATTGCATTAATATAGATTTATAGCTGCTCATGTTTCTAATAAGTATACTACACTTTTCAATTAAAAAAGGAAAACTATATTTTGTCACAATATGACAAATGTATATAAGTAGTTCAAATTCAAACGAGAGAGCCTGATAAAGGGCTGGATTAGAAGTGGTGCATTAATTTATCGTACGCCCATAAACAGGCAAATTTGCCTGTTTACGGGTGCGCGATAAATAACCAGCCATTAGTGTCCTGAAAATTAACCAGAGATCAGATCTCTGGTTAATTTTCTAATTATGCCCCAATAGCCCTCAAAGTGTCTTAAAATAAAAATATTACCATTTTTAGTTTTTATTTCAATAATTTCAATAAGCAGTTATGAGGGGTTAAAAAAAGGCGGATATGGGGTGTTTGAAAAAAAAAAAAAAAAACGGCACTAAAAAGTACCTTTACATTGTGGTCTATGGGGACTGTGATATACACATTTAAACACATAAATATATATGTATATATTCATATATATTTAAATCTGCTACCCATCACTGCGTGACTTAACCCCTTTGCTGTGCTAGACTATGGAAGAACCCTCTATTGAGCGCAAAGCTGCAATGCAATGCGAACTCAAGGTCACATTCGCATTGCTGGCCACTTAAAATGCTAGCGCACAATGGTGTGCGCTGGTATTAAAAGTGGAGCGCAAATATCACGCTAGTGAAAGCTCAATTTTCACTCAAGATCACTCGTATTCTGGCCCAAAATTGCAAGAATATTTTGTAAAGACAGAGAATTGAGTTGCTCCATATTTGAGGTATATACTATGATTGTTATAGTAAACCTTTTCATTTTAAATTAAAACATTTTTATCAGTATATTCAAAAGACTGCAGCTGATTTAACCCTTTACACCGGAGGGTAGTTAGTCGGGGACACCTGGCCTGCGTACAGACATCATTGGTCTAGTGTCCCAACCCTAAGTGAGTAGCTATTCGTTAGGGTTATGATCTGGGATTTGGATAAACTGCACAGAGTATGCCATGTGGTGCCCCACTTAATGTTTTTAAGGTAGGTCATATTTTCTCTGTTTATTTTGGCTCATCTGCTAGTATTGTTTCCTATGATTTCCTTCAAGTTTAAATAGTTTAAGAGCTATATGTGTTTCACTTAGTGTTTTATTTAAATCACAATAGAGGTTTTATTTTGGTCAAGACCACATGGTTTTCAAACCTGTCCTCAGCCTCCCTAACAGGCCAGATTTTGAGGATATCTGATGTAGAGCACAGGTGAAATAATCAGCTGATTAGTAAACCTGGTTTATACTGCTCTCTCCCAAAGTAATCCTGAAAATCTGGCCTGTTAGGGAGGCACAAGGAAAAGTTTGAAAATAAGTGGTCTAGACCAGTAGTTCTCAACCTAAGTGACCACAAGGCCCGGTAAATTTTAACCGGACTTGTCCAGGGCCCGGTAAGCATAAGCATATATATATATTCATTCTATCTCTATCTCTCTATCTCATATATATTGCATATGGATCCCACTGACACCACTGAATTATCATATATTCTATATTATATATACTTACAGTGGGTTAATTATGCTAATTCATTGGTGTTAGTGGGATCCATATATATATATATATATAGTCTATATCCAATAAAGGACTGCACTCACTGGATTTAGTTTCAGAAACCTTCAAATCTTTATTGTGGTAACGTTTCGGGGTTCGCAGACCCCTTCCTCAGACCAGACAACAGTGCAAGTGAACAAAGTGTGCAATATATAGCACTAGCCCCACCCATCACAAACATCAAAATTGCGCCAAAAATCCATCACCATGGTAACACACAAACAAGGCCCCATGACCATACCACCAGAAAACACAATCAAAATACAAAATAAAACAAACTGCATATGCAAGTATTTTGCATAACCTCATAGTTGAACACTAATATGTACAATCATCAGTAGTAGTAGATATTCAGTAGTTACAATAGAATCACTGTAATTAGTTACTGATCCAGTTTAAGTAGCTTAAAGTATATTTAGACAAGCAATGATGGAAAACACACTAATCAAATAATCAAAGTAAACATCATGCAAGAAGAGGAATCTATCTATCAGTTGCACTGTTTAAAAACATATCCACCTCCCTGTATCCAGTTACAGGACTCAATCTTAAGGAAATATACACATAAGCCATATCATATAAACATTGCAACATAGATTAGGCATTTAAACTTCTAGCATTTGAACTAGATGAAAAATAAACAAATAATAAAAAGTCAATCAGATATATATAGATATATATGAGGTCTGTTACTGCTAATTCAATGTCCCCCATATTTATCCCAAGGCTTGCTATGACCAATCCTATGTAAAAGTATGTGAGCTATAAGTACTAATCTGACATTCTGGCAGATACAAATATACAAAAATACAAAATTGTCAAGCCCCCTGGGCGCGCAGAGCAATGTGTTGTGTCCCATGCGAGTTGAATATAACAAAAAGGCCCGTAGTTCCCAGTGTCAGGGTTCTATGCAGGATGTCTTAGCCGGTGTATTATACCCTAGTGTTGGGAGCTAAGATAGATGTAAACATGGGTGCGTGTATTTACCTATGTAGCAAGTCTGTGTACCGAGTCTGTAGTGCATCAGTGAAACAGGCGCGGCTCAACCCGGTATAAGCGTGAGTGAGCTTGGAGCACGACCGCATGGCTAATTAGCATAGCCTGTCAGTCAGTCAATGGGCGTAGCTAGGTCACGGAGTGACAGCGGAGCCTGTGATTAGAGTTATGCCGGGCTGCTACTATACCTATCTCAACTGAGCTTCTTTGTGAGCCCCAAGAAAATCAAAGCTAGTATATCAGGCTTATATTAAATGGTCACATAGGTCTTAAATATGGTCTATTGTGAATAAGTATGTATAATCATATGTGTGCCTAAACATCAGAGCATTTGGTGGGGAGCTATAAAAAACCGCTGTGTGCGTGATAATGGGAGGCAGGCAGATTCAGGATAAGACGAAACCTAGAGCAACACGGATTTACTGCTTAAAACGTGAATCATTAGAAATTAAAAGATAAAAAATATAAAAAATTAAAAATAACCAAATTAATATTAAACCGTTAGTGAATAAATTAAATTAAATCAATAGCCAGCCTGCATCACAGGCCAAGTAGAGAAAAAAGGGGGGTAGTTGGGTACTGCCATCATGGGTCTTACATGCTCATAAGAGCCACTAGGGTGTAATTTATATGAATGTTTAGATCATGCACCACAGATATTATTACGGGGTAATTCTATTTAGAATAGGCACCATAGTAACAGTTTGACGAATGGTATACCATTGTTCAATGGTCTAATACCCCTACAGGTCCTCCCAAATGTAAACATGTATAAAACATACTTGTGCCCGAGAAGGTCACTCGTACAGTAGGATCTCAATACAGATATCATTGACCCCCTGTATACATATGGCAATCAAGTTGAGTTAGAGAGACACAATCAAAAGAGGGCACGCTACAGGTAGACATTTCAGTTGAGCCAAAATTTGCAGAGAATAGCAAAAGACAGAAAATATCAAAAAAATCAAAAAATATATATCAAGGCAATATCAAGATGCTAAATGCACAGCGCCTACGGGTCACCATATCAAAAATGTATAGTACAAGTGCACCCTAACCAGCATATATAATACACTAAGTGCTGTCAATACGAATACATTGTTGTGCACAAGGACATATACAGCTATGGTGAGTCAAGGCATCAGAGGAAACAGTGCCAATCATTCGACATGTTTAATCCTCTGGGGTAGATGGTATCTAGTCTATGGATCCATCTAGCCTCCATCTGCAAGAGTGTCCTGCCCCGGTCACCCCCACGCCTGAGGGGGGGGACGTGGTCAATTAAAATGAAGCGTAAATCTGTTACCTTGTGGCCTGCTTGCACGAAATGTCTTGCCACCGGTTGATCCGAGGTCCCTTTGTCGATAGCAGTTCTTTATCGCCGAGCGATGGTTTGCCATTCTTAAGCGTGCGTTGTCTGTTGTTTTGCCAACATAAAAACGTCCATACCCATGCAAAGTATTCAGACACCCCCATACTACCCAGAAATTCACTATAAAGCACTTCATCACCTGTACAACAAGCCATGTCGTATACCTACTGAGCTGTTGCTGTGGACGTTTTTATGTTGGCAAAACAACAGACAACGCACGCTTAAGAATGGCAAACCATCGCTCGGCGATAAGAACTGCTATCGACAAAG
The DNA here is from genome assembly GCF_027579735.1 of Bombina bombina. Taxonomy (NCBI): domain Eukaryota; kingdom Metazoa; phylum Chordata; class Amphibia; order Anura; family Bombinatoridae; genus Bombina; species Bombina bombina. Next base: position 759,843,742 of record NC_069499.1, on the reverse strand, counting down.
GGACCTCGGATCAACCGGTGGCAAGACATTTCGTGCAAGCAGGCCACAAGGTAACAGATTTACGCTTCATTTTAATTGACCACGTCCCCCCCCCTCAGGCGTGGGGGTGACCGGGGCAGGACACTCTTGCAGATGGAGGCTAGATGGATCCATAGACTAGATACCATCTACCCCAGAGGATTAAACATGTCGAATGATTGGCACTGTTTCCTCTGATGCCTTGACTCACCATAGCTGTATATGTCCTTGTGCACAACAATGTATCGTATTGACAGCACTTAGTGTATTATATATGCTGGTTACGGGGTGCACTTGTACTATACATTTTTTGATTATGGTGACCCGTAGGCGCTGTGCATTTAGCATCTTGATATTGCCTTGATATTATTTTTTGATTTTTTGTATATTTTCTGTCTTTTGCTATTCTCTGCATATTTTGGCTCAACTGAATGTCTACCTGTAGCGTGCCCTCTTTTGATTGTGTCCTCTAACTCAACTTGATTGCCATATGTATACAGGGGGTCAATGATATCTGTATTGAGATCCTACTGTACGAGTTGACCTTCTCGGGCACAAGTATGTTTTTATACATGTTACATTTGGGAGGACCCTGTAGGGGTATTAGACCATTGAACTATGGTATACCATTCGTCAAACTGTTACTATGGTGCCTATTCTAAATAGAATTACCCCGTAATACTATCACTGTGGTGCATGATCTAACATTCATATAAATTACAACCCTAGTGGCTCTTATGAGCATGTAAGACCCAATGATGGGCCAGTACCCAACTACCCCCCTTTTTTCTCTACTTGGCCTGTGATGCAGGCTGGCTATTGATTTAATTTAATTTATTCACTAACGGTTTTAATATTATTTGGTTATTTTTTAAATTTTTTATATTTTTTTATCTTTTAATTTCTAATGATTCACGTTTAAGCAGTAAATCCCGTGTTGCTCTAGGTTCGTCTTATCCTGAATCTGCCTGCCTCCCATTATCACGCACACAGCGGTTTTTTATAGCTCCCACCAAATGCTCTGATGTTTAGGCACACATATGATTATACATACTTATTCACAATAGACCCATATTTAAGACCTATGTGACCATTTAATATAAGCCTGATATACTAGCTTTGATTTCTTGGGGCTCACAAAGAAGCTCAGTTGAGATAGGTATAGTAGCAGCCCGGCATAACTCTAATCACAGGCTCGCTGTCACTCCGTGGACCTAGCTACGCCATTGACTGACTGACAGGCTATGCTAATTAGCCCATGCGGTCGTGCTCCAAGCTCACTCACGCTATACCGGGTTGAGCCGCGCCTGTTTCACTGATGCACTACAGACTCGGTACACAGACTTGCTACATAGGTAAAATACACGCACCCATGTTTAACATCTATCTTAGCTCCCAACACTAGGGTATAATACACCGGCTAAGACATCCTGCATAGAACCCTGACACTGGGAACTACGGGCCTTTTTGTTATATTCAACTCGCATGGACACAAACACATTGCTTCCTGCGCGCCCAGGGGGCTTGACAATTTTGTATTTTTGTATATTTGTATCTGCCAGAATGTCAGATTGATTACTTATAGCTCACATACTTTTACATAGATTGGTCAATAGCAAGCCTTGGGATAAATATGGGGGACATTGAATTAGCAGTAACAGACCTCATATATATCTATATATATCTGATTGACTTTTTATTATTTTGTTTATTTTTCATCTAGTTCAAATGCTAGAAGTTTAAAAGCTAATCTATGTTGCAATGTTTATATGATCTGGCTTATGTGTATATTTCCTTAAGATTGAGTCCTGTAACTGGATACAGGGAGGTGGATATGTTTTTTTAACAGTGCAACTGGATAGATAGATTCCATCTTCTTGCATGATGTTTACTTTGATTATTTGATTAGTGTGTTTTCCATCATTGCTTGTCTAAATATACTTTAAGCTACTTAAACTGGATCAGTAACTAATTACAGTGATTCTATTGTAACTACTGAATATCTACTACTACTGATGATTGTACATATTAGTGTTCAACTATGAGGTTATGCAAAATACTTGCATATGCAGTTTGTTTTATTTTGTATTTTGATTGTGTTTTCTGGTGGTATGGTCATGGGGCCTTGTTTGTTGTGTTACCATGGTGATGGATTTTTGGCGCAATTTTTGATGTTTGTGATGGGGGGGGGCTAGTGCTATATATTGCACACTTTGTTCACTTGCACTGTTGTCTGGTCTGAGGAAGGGGTCTGCGAACCCCGAAACGTTACCACAATAAAGATTTGAAGGTTTCTGAAACTAAATCCAGTGAGTGCAGTCCTTTATTGGATATAGACTGTATACTTGTTTGACTTTGCACCCTGGTTGATGACTACACAGCATTGGGAGTGCAGACACACACGGAGGATATATATATATATATATATATATATACACACACAGTTTACACATACACATTGGTATCAGTGGGTTATATATATAGTGTAACACATACACATTGGTGTCCAGTGGCTGCCCCTAAATATACATGTTAGTGTCAGTGGCCATAATTATTTGTCATTGGTGACAGTGGACTTCCTTACCAGTGAGCCGCTCTGCACGCCGCACGCCACTACTCACAGTGCGCTGCTACCCGTTCACACTGCGCAAACCAAGACTTCCGCCAGTGGCGCATATCACGACATGCGCAGTCGGCGCATACAACATGCGGCAGTGGCACTCTAACAGGCCCTTCCGAACTTTCGGGACATGTTTAAAGACGGGCCTGTCAGAGCGAGTGGTCTGGAGGCTATGTCGGGTCGCGGGACCCCACCCAGCAGGGCCGTCGCGGCCCGGTAGTGGGCCCGCGGGCTCCGGCTGTTGAGAAACACTGGGTCTAGACCAAACTAGGTCTTTAGTCTAGGGCAAAAAAGAGTAATTTTATGGCATAATCCCTATTCCATTTCATATGTCTTAAACATATGTTTTATTATTATTTAATTTTAAGTACACATTGTTCATGACCTCTCCATATGGTCCCTGGCCTCCTGTATTTCATTTTATGAGGCAAATATTTGTGAAAATGTCCAGTACATAAGAGTATTCAGGAAAAATATCCCTGCTTCTAGTGATATGTACTGAACTTTTTTATGTATAACAGTTACAGTTTATGAGTTTGAGATTATTAAGCATCAGGGAACAAGGCACTTTGATGAAGTAGCCAAAATGGAAATATATTTGTGCATACTGGGAGGTACTATGGTATGACATGAAAGGAATAAATACAGGTGTTAGGCGCTCTCGGGAGTATATGCTAGAAGAGATGCCCCAAGTGTGTTTTTTTTTCTAAATCATATCCAGATATAGTAGATGTGAAGTCTATAAACTAATGGGATTTTACATTTCCTTCTGAGTTCTTATATGGCAAATATAAGGAATGCTATGTATAAAAATTGGTGACTTACGCTAAAGCGATATTTGTGATGAACTGAGTAATACCAGCACACGCAAATGTGCGCGGGTATTACAAGTGAGGAGCAATGGGAACGTGACCTCACGTTCGCATTGCACGGAAGCATTGCGCTCACGAGAGCATGCTTCCATAGGTTCCAATGGGAGTCTTGTTCTCATGCCGTAAGACACGACATCAAAAATAGCGCAGCAAAGGAGGTTAGTCGAGCAGCAATTGGCAGCAAATATAAATATATATAGTTATGATTATATACATATATATGTATATGTTAATATGTATATATACACATATTAATACAAAAATATATATGTATATAAGATACATATATATTTACTGGGAACACACAGTTTCCATAGCCAGCAATGTAAAGGCACTTTTCAGTGACTGCTTTTTTCCTAACACCCCACACCCACCTCGTTTAACTCCTAGAAACTGCTCCATGAAGAAAAAAAAATGCTAGACTCTTTATTTTGGATGAAATTGGGGCACTTTTAGAAAATGAACCAGAGATTCATAAATGTATAATAAAGAAAATTACAAAAGCACTTAGTTTGAACTTCAAATAAGAAATAGATTTTTTTTTCTGACAAATGTCAGTTAGTTACATTTTCCTTCCTAATGCATCATGTGACAGCCATCAGCCAATCAAAAATTAATATACGTATATCCTTCCTGTGAATCTTGCACATGCTCAGTAGCTGATGCCTCAGAAACTGTGCATATAAAAAGACTATGCACATTTAGATAATGAAAGTGAATTTGAAAGTTATTTAAAATTGTGTGTTGTTAAAGTTGTGTGCTCTTGGTAAATCATAAAAGTTTAGTTTTGACGTGACTGCTTGTTGGTTGTTGCATAAAGGGTGGAAGAGTAGGGCAAGCTATTCCCTACAGCATACACTCTCTTGAGAATCATACCACCTGTTACTAATTAATCACTAGTTAAACAGCAACAGCCTATTATTATTATTATCGGTTATTTGTAGAGCGCCAACAGATTCCACAGCCCTAACCTAGATACCAATATGACACTCACGCCTCCAAGGTGCCAGCAAAGCAGAATTTGCATAGCAGTGCCCTTTTAACAGATCTAGTGCTCTAAAGCAAGGAGGCAGAAAGGGATTCAAATAATGCAAAATAAAGGTAGGACAGAACAAAAGGTCCCACACAGGTACCCCCTGCAGCCTTGATATTTAAAGGGACCTAAAACCTAACATTTTTCTTTCATGGTTCAGATAGAACATACAATGTTAAACAACTTTCCAATTTACTTCTGTTATCAAATTTTCTTTGTTTTATTGTTATCCTTTGTTGAAAATCAGAGCTGTAAGCTCAGGAGTGTGCATGTGTTGACAGCACTATATGGCAGCAGTTTTGCAACAATGTTATAGCAAGAGCAATAGATGGCAGCACTATTTCCTGTCATTTAGTGATTCAGTCATGTGTACGCTACTCGTCTAGGTATCTCTTCAACAAAGAATAATGTGAGAATTAAGCAAATTTGATAATAGAAGTAAAGTGGAAACTTTAAAAAATATATGTTCTATTTGAATAATTAAAATATAACTATAAAATTCCAAAATGTTTATTTCATGATTCATACAGGGCATTCAATTGTAAATACCTTTCAAATGTACTTCTATGATCAAATTTGCTTCATTTTCTTGGTATTCTTTGTTGAAGGAGCAGTAATGCACTACTGAGAAATAGCTGCACACATTGAGCTAGATTATAAGTGGAGCGCTAAATTATTGTGCGCCCACAAACGTGCAAGTTTGCCCATTTGCGGGCGCGATAAGTAAGGAGCAATTACCAGGGGCTGGTTATTGCTACCGTGAGCTTGCAGTAGCAATTAGTGCTCCAAAAATTAAACAGAGATCTCTGGTTCATTTTCTAAAAGTGCCCCAAATACATGGGCATTATAGTTTTTTATTAAAAAATAAGTAGCATTTTTAAAAAATATATAAAATAACTACACTATGCAGTTTTGGGGCTTTAAAGTTGGTGGGACTGGGAGTGGGGTGTTAGAAAAAAAACAGCACTGAAAAGCACCTTTACATTGCATCTATGGGAACTGTGTATTCCCATAGACCTCAATGTAAATATATATGTATATGCTTATATACATATATATTTATGAGTTAATATGTGTATATACACATATTAACACATAAATATATATGTCTATAATCATATACATATATGTTTAAAATGATGCACATCGCTATGCTACTTACCCCCTTTGCTGTGCGAGGTTCTGATGCTGTCTCTGACGGTATCAGAACGAGGCTCCCATAGATCGCTTTCGCATTGCGACTTACGTAATACCACACATTATCGTGCACTGGTATTACAAAGTGGAGCGCTAATATCGCTGGCACGCACTTGTAATCTAGCCCATTTAGTGAGACAATGACAAAAGGCAAGTAAGCAGCCACCAATCAACAGCTAGCTTCCAATTGTGCATTGCTGCTCTTGAGCCTACCTAGGAATGTTTTTCAATAAATTACAACAAGATAAACAAATTAGATAAGATGGTTAGAGTCCATGAGCCATTACTCCTGGGAATTCAACTACTGACCAGTAGGGGAGCTCCTATAAGACTGGACTTTAATCCAATACGTGATGGTTTGTGGACTCTCACCATCATGAAATAAATTAATTTATCAGGTAAGCATATTGTTTTTTTCTTGAGCACTATATTTATAATATTGTTACAAACATTACATTCATATAATGTTCAAGACACACTCCAGAGGCTACCTCAGATATCAAGAGAAAGAGTTAAATCTACATTATAATCGCATTTGTAACACGTCCGTAGATGTCGCCAGTTGCGCACGCATCCTCAAAGGAATGTTGGCGCAGCCAAAAGAATTCACCTGGACCGCAGGTTGATTCTTTCACCACCCTGCCATTTTCGGAATCCACCGGGATGCAGAGAAGGAAAACAGAGCATTACAAAAAAAAAAAAAAATAACCGCCGCAATAAGTATTAAAAAAAAAAAAAATTAACCGTCTGCAATAAGTAATAATACAAAAATAAAAATACCCAATAAAATTATTAGCCCCTAAATCTGCAAACCACAACATTGCAAACTACCTAATACCTATTAACTCCTAAACCACCAACCCCCACAACTCAAAGAAATAATTTAATTACTAAGCCCCCTAACCTAACACCCCCTAAATTAACCCCTCAATTGCATTTAAAAAAAATACTACATTACAATTAAAATTAAAAAATTACATTACATTAATCTAACTTTACAGAAAATTAAAAAAGGCTAACATTACAAAAAATAATAAACAACACTATCCAAAATAAAAAAATTAAACCTAATCCCTATAAAAATAAAAAAGCCCTCCCAAAATAAAAACACCCCCTAATCTAAGAATAAATTACCAATAGCCCTTAAAGGGCTTTTTGAAGGGCATTGCCCTAAAGAAATCAGCTATTTTACATCACAAAGTTACCCCTAACAGCAAAACCACCCACCCACCAAACCCCCCCAAAATAAAAAAAACTTACACTAATAAACCTAAACCTAAAGGGGCGTTTGTATGGGCATTGCCTTTTAAAGGGCATTCAGCTCTTTTTCACTGCCCTTAAAAGGGCATTCAACTCTTTTTCAAATTGTCCAATAAACCCTAATCTAAAAAAACACCCCCCCCCAAAAAAAACAAACAAACTAACATTAAAGCCCCAAATAGGTACTCACGGTTTCAGAAGTCCGGCGGAGAAGATCTTCTTCCAGGCATCTTCATCAACAGCAAAGGTGGCACAGAGCAGAGGTCCGGAGCGGTCTTCCAAGATGTGGCAGTTTTCCCAGATGTTGTCAGGGTGCCAGGAATCAGACTGAGACGAGAAGTGCAAAAATAATCAGACCTTTATTAATAGCAAAAAATAATAAAAAGTCCACAAGTCAAATAACAAGCCAGGAATCAAAACCAGAGCTGGTAGTCAGACGAGCCGAGTCAGGAGTCAAAGCGAATAGTCAGACGAGCCGGAATCAGGAACAAGGAAAACAGCAGAGTCAGGAACAAGCCAGGGATCAGGAACCAGGAAGGACGTCAGGCAGCCAGGTAATACACAGGAACTCTCACAAACAGGTCTGAGACAACGCAAAGGCAAAGCATACTGAACAGAGGCCCTTTAAATAATAAGTGATGACATCACAATTCTGAGACTGCATCCTGTGTCACATGGATGATGCACACCAGTCTGGCCATAAAAGGAAGTGCAGGAATTGAGCAGCATCCCCCACAATGCACCAAAGTCAGGAAGAGAGGTGAGTAAAATGGCTGCCAGCAGCACATGGCAAACACAACAGGGAAAAAACCCTGACAGTACCCTCCCCTCAACGACCCCTCCCCTGCGGGAGGACAAAAGGCTTATTGGGGAAACGGGCATGGAAGGCACGGAGGAGGGTGGGAGCATGAACATCAGAGGAGGGAACCCTAGAACGCTCCTCTGGACCATAGCCTCTCCAGTGAACCAAATACTGTACACGGCCCCTGGACATCCGAGAGTCAATAATGCTGCTGACCTCATACTCCTCATGGTTGTCAACAAAGATAGGACGGGGACGAGGCAACACAGTGGTAAACCAATTACAAATCAATGGTTTCAAGAGGGAGACATGAAAAACATTGGAGATGCGCATAGCAGGAGGAAGGTCAAGAGCGTAGGCCACAGGATTACCCCGTCGGAGTATTCGAAAAGGACCAACATAACGGGGAGACAGTTTATTGGAAGGCACACGAAGGTTCAAGTTGCGGGAAGACAGCCAAACTCTCTCACCAACCTGGTAGGAAGCTGCGGGCAGACACCTACAATCAGCCTGGAACTTTTGGCGCTGCATAGAACGATGAAGGCAATCCTGAATCTGCACCCACGTGGAACGGAGTTACCGGAGATGCTCCTCCAAAGCCGGAATACCGTGAGACATGAATGAATCGGGCAACAAGGATGGTTGAAACCCATAATTCGCCATGAACGGGGATATCTTGGAGGAAGCATTAATAGCACTATTACGAGCAAACTCTGCCCAAGGTAACAATTTAGACCAATTATTGTGGTGATCTGAGACATAGCAATGGAGGAATTGTTCCAGAGCCTGATTAGACCGTTCCACAGCCCCATTGGATTGAGGGTGATATGCCGAGGAGAAGGAAAGCTGGATCCCCATTTGAGCACAAAAGGAACGCCAAAATCTGGATACAAACTGGCTACCCCGGTCCGACACTATCTCCTTGGGTAACCCATGTAAACAGAAAACCTCCTGGGCAAAAATTGAAGCAAGCTCCTGAGCGGTAGGCAGCTTCATCAAGGGAATGCAATGTGACATTTTATAAAAACGGTCAACCACCATAAGTATAACAGTATTGCCATTGGAAACAGGGAGCTCGACAATGAAGTCCATGGAAAGATGTGTCCAAGGACGCTCACCATTAGCAATAGGTTGAAGAAGACCCACAGGAAGACGTTGAGGAGTCCTATTCTGTGCATAAACTGAGCAGTAGTGATGTCGCAAACCTAAAAATTTGGGATCGCGAACTGCAAACGCGAACTCCCGCAAAAGTTCGCGAACCGGCAAACCGGGCGAACCCCCATAGACTTCAATGGGCAGGCAAATTTTAAAACCCACAGGGACTCTTTCTGGCCACAATAGTGATGGGAAAGTTGTTTCAAGGGGACTAACACCTGGACTGTGGCATGCCGGAGGGGGATCCATGGCAAAACTCCCACGGAAAATTACATAGTTGATGCAGAGTCTGGTTTTAATCCATAAAGGGCATAAATCACCTAACATTCCTAAATTGTTTGGAATAACATGCTTTAGAACATCAGGTATGACAAGATATGAGTGGTGGCACTGGGCAAGTGGGCACAGTAAACGCTGTGATCCTGACACAAAAAAGCAGACTGATGTTTCACAGTCCAAAAAGTTTTTTTTTTTTTTTAAATGTACACTTACACTACTATTAAACAAGATATGAGTGGTGGCACTGGGCAAGTGGGCACAGTATACGCTGTGAGCCTGACACAAAAAAGCAGACTGATGTTTCACAGTCCAAAAAGTTTTTTTTTTTTAAATGTACACTTACACTACTATTAAACGAGATATGAGTGGTGGCACTGGGCAAGTGGGCACAGCATACGCTGTGAGCTTGACACAAAAAAGCAGACTGATGTTTCACAGTCAAATAAGTTTTTTTTTTTAAAAATGTACACTTACACTACTATTAAACAAGATATGAGTGGTGGCACTGGGTGAGTGGGCACAGTATACGCTGTGAGCCTGACACAAAAAAGCAGACTGATGTTTCACAGTCCAAAAAGTTTTTTTTTTTTTAAATGTACACTTACACTACTATTAAACAATATATGAGTGGTGGCACTGGGCAAGTGGGCACAGTATACGCTGTGAGCCTGACACAAAAAAGCAGACTGATGTTTCACAGTCCAAAAATATATATTTTTTTTAAATGTACACTTCCACTACTATTAAACAAGATATAAGTGGTGGCACTGGGCAAGTGGGCACAGTATATGCTGTGAGCCTGACACAAAAAGCAGACTGATGTTTCACAGTCCAAAAAGTTTTTTTTTTTTAAATGTACACTTACACTACTATTAAACAAGATATGAGTGGTGGCACTGGGCAAGTGGGCACAGTATACGCTGTAAGCCTGACACAAAAAAGCAGACTGATGTTTCACAGTCAAAAAAGTTTTTTTTTTTTAAATGTTCACTTACACTACTATTAAACAAGATATGAGTGGTGCCACTGGACAAGTGGGCACAGTATACTCTGTGAGCCTGACACAAAAAGCAGACTGATGTTTCACAGTCCAAAAAGTTTTTTTTTTTTAAATGTACACTTACACTACTATTAAACAAGATATGAGTGGTGGCACTGGGCAAGTGGGCCCAGTATAAGCTGTGAGCCTGACACAAAAAAGCAGACTGATGTTGCACAGTCCAACTAGTTTTTATTTTTTAATGTACACTTACACTACTTTTAAACAAGATATGAGTGGTGGCACTGGGCAAGTGGGCACAGTATATGCTGTGAGCCTGACACAAAAAAGCAGACTGATGTTTCACAGTCCAAAAATATATATTTTTTTTAAATGTACACTTCCACTACTATTAAACAAGATATGAGTGGTGGCACTGGGCAAGTGGGCACAGTATATGCTGTGAGCCTGACACAAAAAGCAGACTGATGTTTCACAGTCCAAAAAGTTTTTTTTTTTAAATGTACACTTACACTACTATTAAACAAGATATGAGTGGTGGCACTGGGCAAGTGGGCACAGTATACGCTGTGAGCCTGACACAAAAAAGCAGACTGATGTTTCACAGTCAAAAAGTTTTTTTTTTTTTAAATGTTCACTTACACTACTATTAAACAAGATATGAGTGGTGCCACTGGACAAGTGGGCACAGTATACTCTGTGAGCCTGACACAAAAAGCAGACTGATGTTTCACAGTCCAAAAAGTTTTTTTTTTTTTAAATGTACACTTACACTACTATTAAACAAGATATGAGTGGTGGCACTGGGCAAGTGGGCCCAGTATAAGCTTTGAGCCTGACACAAAAAAGCAGACTGATGTTTCACAGTCCAACTAGTTTTTATTTTTTAATGTACACTTACACTACTTTTAAACAAGATATGAGTGGTGGCACTGGGCAAGTGGGCACAGTATATGCTGTGAGCCTGACACAAAAAAAGCAGACTGATGTTTCACAGTCCAAAAATATATATATTTTTTTAATGTACACTTCCACTACTATTAAACAAGATATGAGTGGTGGCACTGGGCAAGTGGGCACAGTATATGCTGTGAGCCTGACACAAAAAGCAGACTGATGTTTCACAGTCCAAAAAGTTTTTTTTTTTTAAATGTACACTTACACTACTATTAAACAAGATATGAGTGGTGGCACTGGGCAAGTGGGCACAGTATACAATGACACAAAAAAAGCAGACTGATGTTTCACAGTCCAAAAAGTTTTTTTTTTTTTAAATGTACACTTACACTACTATTAAACAAGATATGAGTGGTGGCACTGGGCAAGTGGGCCCAGTATAAGCTGTGAGCCTGACACAAAAAAAGCAGACTGATGTTTCACAGTCCAACTAGTTTTTATTTTTTAATGTACACTTACACTACTTTTAAACAAGATATGAGTGGTGACACTGGGCAAGTGGGCACAGTATATGCTGTGAGCCTGACACAAAAAAGCAGACTGATGTTTCACAGTCCCAAAAATATATATTTTTTTTAAATGTACACTTCCACTACTATTAAACAAGATATGAGTGGTGGCACTGGGCAAGTGGGCACAGTATATGCTGTGAGCCTGACACAAAAAGCAGACTGATGTTTCACAGTCCAAAAAGTTTTTTTTTTTAAATGTACACTTACACTACTATTAAACAAGATATGAGTGGTGGCACTGGGCAAGTGGGCACAGTATACGCTGTGAGCCTGACACAAAAAAGCAGACTGATGTTTCACAGTCAAAAAAGTTTTTTTTTTTTTAAATGTTCACTTACACTACTATTAAACAAGATATGAGTGGTGCCACTGGACAAGTGGGCACAGTATACTCTGTGAGCCTGACACAAAAAGCAGACTGATGTTTCACAGTCCAAAAATTTTTTTTTTTTTTTAAATGTACACTTACACTACTATTAAACAAGATATGAGTGGTGGCACTGGGCAAGTGGGCCCAGTATAAGCTGTGAGCCTGACACAAAAAAGCAGACTGATGTTTCACAGTCCAAAAAGTTTTTTTTGGTTTTAAATGTACACTTACACTACTATTAAACAAGATATGAGTGGTGGCACTGGGCAAGTGGGCACAGTATACGCTGTGAGCCTGACACAAAAAAGCAGACAGATGTTTCACAGTCCAAAAAGTTTTTTGTTTTTAAATTTACACTACTCTTACACCAAATATGAGTGGTGGCACTGGGCAAGTGGGCCTGGCACACACGCTGGCAGGCAGGCAACTGCAATTAGATTACACTAGCAGACTGATGTTTCACAGTCAAAAAAGTTTTTTTTTTTTTAAATGTACACTACTGTTACAGCAGATATGAGTGGTGGCACTGGGCAAGTGGGCCTGGCACACACACTGGCAGGCAGGCAACTGCAATTAGATTACACTAGCAGGCTGATGTTTCACAGTCAAAAAAGTATTTTTTTTTTAATTTACACTACTGTTACACCAGATATGAGTGGTGGCACTGGGCAAGTGGCTTGGCAGGCAGGCAACTGCAATTAGATTACACAGGAAAAAAAAAAGATGTTCTAGCCCTAAAAAGGCTTTTTTGGGGTGCTGTCCTTACAGCAGAGATCAGATGAGTCCTTCAGGACTGTAGTGGACACTGAATACACTAGCCTAGCTATCAATTTCCCTATTAAATCACCAGCAGCTACACTGTTCCTTCTCTCACTAAGAATGCAGCTTCTAAAATGGATGCTGTCAAGGAGGTAGGAGGGTCTGGGAGGGAGTGTCTGCTGCTGATTGGCTGGAATGTGTCTGCAGACTGTGAGATACAGGGTCAAAGTTTACTCAATGATGATGAATAGGGGGTGGATCGAACATCGCATATGTTCGCCCGCCGTGGCGAACGCGAACATGCTATGTTCGCCGGGAACTATTCGCCGGCGAACTATTCGCGACATCACTACTGAGCAGGAGGCAACATACGCAGCAACATCAGAATGAAGACCTGGCCACCAGAATTGTCGAGTGACAGACCAAATAATTTGTTTCTTGCCTGGGTGACCTGCGGCTTTAGGATAGTGGTAAGTGTGCAAAAGTTTAGTTCAAAGATTCTCAGGAACAAAACACTTACCACTAGGTTTCTCAGGAGGTGCATTGGTTTGTGCAGCCAGGATGTCCTCCCCAAGGGAGAAGTCAAATTAGTACGTATGGTAGCCAAAATATGGTCAGGAGGTATAACAGGAGTAGGTACAGACTCCTCCTTGGACAGAGGTGAAAATTGTCGAGAGAGGGCATAAACCCTAACATTCTTACTACAAGGCAGGTAGGAGACCAAATAATTAAACCTAGACAAAAATAGCGCCCATCTGGCCTGTCGGGGCGACAAACGTTTTGCTTCAGATAGATAAGTTAAATTCTTGTGGTCAGTAAGAATGAGCACTGGCACGCTAGTACCCTCGAGAAGATGCCTCCATTCCTTAAGTGCCAAAATTATGGCCAGTAATTCCCTGTCGCCAATTTCATAATTGCACTCCGCTGGAGACAATTTCTTAGAGAAGAAACCAAATGGATGCAAGGAACCATCAGACGTAGGATGTTGAAACAAGAGGGCACCTACTCCAGTCTCAGATGCATCGACCTCAAGAAAAAAAGGCAGGACAGGGTTAGGATGAGCCAGAACTGGAGCGGCAGCAAAGGCAGTCTTAAGACTATCAAAGGCCTTAATGGCAGTAGGTGACCAATGGAGTGGATCATTTTCTTTACGGGTCATGTCTGTGATAGGTTTGACCAAGGAAGAAAAGTTTTTAATAAATTTTCTATAGTAATTGGCGAACCCAAAAAAACGTTGAATAGACCGAAGACCAACTGGGCGAGGCCACTGCAGAACTGCAGATAAATTGTCAGGATCCATGGAGAACCCTGCAACGGAGATAACATAACCTATGAAGGTTACTTGAGTCTGATGGAACTCATATTTCTCGAGTTTACAAAACAGGCCGTTCTCACGTAGTCTCTGAAGAACCCGTGTAACATCAGAACGATGAGCCTCAAGTGTGGGTAAGTGTATGAGGATGTCGTCTAAGTACACCACAACACACTGTTGCAACATATCTCGTAGGACATCATTAATAAATTCCTGAAAAACAGCAGGAGCATTACATAGGCCAAAGGGCATTACAAGATACTCATAATGCCCGCTCCTGGTGTTAAATGCTGTTTTCCATTCGTGGCCCTCCTTAATCCTAACGAGATTGTACGCTCCTCTCAAATCAAGTTTAGTAAAGACCGTAGCTCCCTTGAGGCGGTCAAAGAGTTCCGTAATAAGAGGAATAGGGTAAGCATTCTTAATGGTAAGACAATTAAGACCCCTATAATCGATACATGGTCTTAACTCGCCACCCTTTTTCTTCACAAAGAAGAAGCCAGCCCCTGCAGGAGAGCAGGATTTGCGGATGATCCCCTGTGACAGAGCATCGGCAACATACTCCTCCATAACACAATTCTCTGCAACAGACAGAGGCTACACCCGGCCCCGAGGAGGAATGGCTCCGGGTTGCAGGTCTATGGCACAATCGTAAGACCAGTGAGGAGGCAACGTACCGGCACGCACCTTGTCAAACACATCTAGGAACTCTCGGTACTCCCTTGGCAATTGAGAAACCGAAGAAGTGCACAAGACTTTAACTGGTTTCCGAAGACAAGTGGAAATACATTGCGGGGACCACGACAAAATTTCGGACCTGTGCCAGTCGAGACTGGGATTGTGCTTTTGGAGCCAGGGATAACCCAGAACAACTGGAAAATGCGGAGAGCTTATCACCTGGAACTGGAGGGTTTTAAAATGGAGAGCCCCAACAGCCATGGACAACGGAGCAGTTTTGTGAGAAACGAGTGCGGGCTGAAGGGGCCTGCCATCAATGGCCTCAATAGCAAGCGGAACGGACCGAGGCAAAATGGGAATGGAGTGCTTTGATACAAAAGCACAGTCAATGAAATAGCCCGCAGCACCGGAGTCAACAAGAGCCTGGGTGACTATGGAGGAGTCCACCCAGGAAAGGACAACCGTAACCAAAGGTTTCTCCTTAAGCGGTTCCAGGGATGAGGATAAACCACCAAAGGTCTGCCCCTGACAGGACCTTAGGTGTGTGCGTTTCCCGGACGTGTAGGACAAGACTTCAAATGTGGCCCTGTAACCCACAATAGAGGCAGAGCCCCTTCCTCCTCCTAAAGGCCCTCTCCGCCACGGAGAGACGCCTGAATCCCAGCTGCATCAGCTCAGCAGTACCTGGTGACTCGGGACCAGGAGGCATGGGAGGAGAGGGAGGCATGGGTGGGAATGAACACATAGGAGACAACGGAACAGGAGGCTACCGCAAGCGCTCCTTGAAAGAGGGCCTCTCTCTGAGTCTGATGTAAATTAGGATCAAAAAATACACCAATGCCTCGAGATCCTCTGGTAAATCTCTGGCAGCAACTTCATCTTTAATCGCATCAGAGAGCCCATGAAAGAAGGCGGCAACAAGGGCTTCATTGTTCCAACCTACCTCTGCGGCAAGTGTACGGAACTCAATAGCATACTGAGCAACAGATCTTGTACCTTGCTGAATGGACATGAGTCGTTTAGCAGCAGAGGAGGAGCGAGCCGGAACATCAAATACTCTTCTAAAGGAGGCCACAAATTCAGGGTAATTTGAAATCACAGGTTTAGTCTCCCACAAGGGATTAGCCCAGGCAAGAGCTGTGTCAGAGAGTAATGAGATGAGAAATCCCACCTTAGCTCTGTCAGAGAGAAACGTGGAGGTTCCTCTTCATGCACACTAACATCTCAAAGTAAATGCCCACCTAGTTCAAAAACCCTCTGCACTGAATAGGATCGCCTCCATATCGCTGAGGTAGAGGTGCAGAACCGGACATGCTCCTGCTAGACATAGGTGCAGCAGCAGAAACAGGAGCAGCCATAACTTGCGGGACACTTTGGTCCAAATGTGCAGTGCGAGTCAGCAGAGTTTGCAGGGCTAGTGCAAATTGATCCAAGCGGCGATCCTGTACATCCATCCTGGAAATGATGGCAGGTAAAGGTGGATTATTAGCACCATCAGGATTCATGGCCTTTGCGTAATGTCAGGGTGCCAGGAATCAGACTGAGACGAGAAGTGCAAAAATAATCACACCTTTATTAATAGCAAAAAATAATAAAATGTCCACAAGTCAAATAACAAGCCAGGAATCAAAACCAGAGCTGGTAGTCAGACGAGCTGAGTCAGGAGCCAAAGCGAATAGTCAGACGAGCAGGAATCAGGAACAAGGAAAACAGCAGAGTCAGGAACAAGCCAGGGATCAGGAACCAGGAAGGACGTCAGGCAGCCAGGTAATACACAGGAACTCTCACAAACACGTCTGAGACAATGCAAAGGCAAAGCATACTGAACAGAGGCCCTTTAAATAATAAGTGATGACATCACAATTCTGAGACTGCATCCTGTCTCACATGGATGATGCACACCAGTCTGGCCATAAAAGGAAGTGCAGGAATTGAGCAGCATCCCCCACAATGCACCAAAGTCAGGAAGAGAGGTGGGTAAAATGGCTGCCAGCAGCACATGGCAAACACAACAGGGAAAAAACCCTGACAGATGTGCACGGAGCGGAGATCCGGAGCGGTCTTTCCAGATGTGGTGATCCTTGGTGGCGGTCATCGGCGGTCCTCGGAGAAAACGTGGAGGTTCCTCTTCATGCGATCGTCCGCAGCACACTAAAGATTGAATTCAAGGTACCCCATATTTATTGGGTTACCTTGCATTCCTATTGGCTGAAATTTTCAAAATCAGCCAATAGGAGGAGAGCTACTGAAATCTTATTGGCTGATTTGAACAGCCAATAGGATTTCAGCAGCTCTAATCCAATTGGCTGTTTTGAAAATTCAGCCAATAGGAGTACAAGGTATGACAAATTGATTGCGGTACCTTGCATTCAATATTCAGTATACATAGGACATCGGATGAAGAGGAGCCTCCATGCCGCCGTGGACCATCGTCGAGGATCACCACATCCACCTTCTCTGTGGATAAAGATGATGGATCTGCCTGGAAGAAGACCTTCTCCGCTTCTGAAACAGTGAGTACCTATTTGGGGCTTTAGAGCTAGTTTTTTTTTTTTGGGGGGGGTTGTTTTTTTAGATTAGGGTTTTTTGGGCAATTTCAAAAAAGCTGAATGCCCTTTTAAGGGCAGTGAAAAAGAGTTGATTGTCCTTTTAAGGGCAATGCCCATACAAATGCCCCTTTAGGGGCAATGGGTAGTTTAGGTTTATTAGTTTTTTTTGTTTTTATTTTGGGGGGTTTGATGGGTGGGGGGGTTTAACTGTTAGGGGGGACTTTGTTTATTTTTCATGTAAAAGAGCTGATTTCTTTAGGGCAATGCACTACAAAAAGCCCTTTTAAGGGCTATTGGTAGTTTAGTAATAGATTAGGGGGGGGTTTATTTTGGGTGAAAATTTTATTTTTATAGGGGTATTAGTTTAGGTTTAATTTTATTATTTTGGATAGCTTTGTTTATTTTTTTCTGTATTTTTATTTTTTGTAGTTTGGGGGGGTTGCATTTTTAACAAATAGACTGCCCTCTGGCAGGCTTTTCAACTAGTGTGATAATAAAAGTCAATTAGATTTTTTTTACAACTGCACACTTTATCTGAATTATAAAAGGTTAATTTTTACTCTCACTATCCTCTTCTTTTGGGAGTCAGAGCAAACAATTATATTATCAAATTTTGAAGAGCATATCTATGTAGGTAGCCTGCACTTGTCTAAAGCGATACATGCAGGTAACCACTGCTGCCATCTAGTGCTCTTGCAAATGTATAACATTGTGTCAGTCACAATCCTTTAAAAAAGCTTTTCAAATGAATTTAAAAAGAAAATCACATTAAATTTCTATGGAGAATTTTATAAAAGCATAGCCTTGACTGACCATAGCAAAGGAGTCAGCAGAGTTTTTTTATGCTGTGTTTTCATGGATTGCCCTGAAATAGCAAAAGCTTTTAAATTATATTAGCAAAAGAAAACATTTTATTCAGTACTCAGCCTAAAGGGACATTAAACACTAAATAAATGCTATAATGATATGAAGATGTATTCAAAGAAAAGATTAATCCAAAGTTTAATTTGCTGTTTAAATATTGACAAAATAAGAGTTAAGTTTTAGTGTCTATAAAACAGTGGGAGCTGCCATGTTGTAACTTAGGTTACCTTCTCTGCTGTGGCCAATTAGGGACAGTTATAAATAGGTCACTAAAGTGTGCAACTGTGTGGAATATAACAGTGTCCATTTCTAACAGGCACTGAAAGGCTTACAATTTCAGAATGGAATTACGGAAAAAGGGGGCAAAATAAATAATGAAAGTATATTGCAGGCTATATATATATATATATATATATATATATATATATATATATATATATATATATATTTATCATTTTATATTACCATCTCAAAGTGTATATTTTAAAGGAACATGAAATCCCCATAAATTGCATATCCTCTTAAAATTCTCTGTTGAATGATCAACAAGGCACTAATGGGAGCTATCTGAACGCATTGGGTGAACCAATGACAACTGGCATATATGTGCAGCCACCAATCAGCAGCTAGTTTCCAGTAGTTCATTACTACTCCTTAGCCTACCTTTCTATGCTTTTCAACAAAGTATACCAAGATAATGAAGCAAATTAGATAATAGAATTACTTTGAAAAGTTTTTTAAAAAGTGCATGCTCTATCTGAATAATGAAAGTTTTATATTGACTTTATCACCCTCCATAAGAAAAAGAGCAAGGAGGTGATGATTTTATGTTACCAGAGCATATTACACTCACAAGCAATTTCCAAAAGCCCTTTTTACAGAAAGGTTGGTGCCTGAACTAGATTAGCAATTAAATTGATATGAAACTCAATTATTTTTTTCATGATTCAGATAGATCATGTGACTTTAAAAAACTTTCTAATTTACTTCTATTATCTTTGTATCTTTTGTTGAAAAGCAGGAACATAAGCTTAGGAGCCAGCCCAGTTTAGGAGCACTATATGGCAGCAGTTTTGCAAGAATGTTATCCATTTGCAAGAGAACTAGATGACAGCACTATTTCCTGTCATGCAGTGCTCCAGATTCCTACCTAATTATCTCTTCAACACAGAATCTCATGGGAACAAAGCACATTTGATAAACTGTATGCTCTGTCTGAATCACAATTATTATTTTTTTGTTTCATATCCCTTTAAGGTAGAAAGAGCAAGCACAGTAAGGTTAAGTAGGGTTGCCACCCAGCCAGTATTTTACTGACATGGATGGTATTTTTAAGGTTTAGTTTCTCAATTGAAAACAAAGATTAAATAAAGAAATAAAGATGCTATCATGGCCAAACCTCTTCTAAATGTATTGTAAACTAATTTTAAGCAAATGATCATTTAAAAATAAGTCCTAGCAGCTTTACGTTCTGATGTATGGTGTATAATTATTTAGACAAATATATGCGGATGTGCATGGCTGGTACTTTTTTTTCCAGAAAAGTATAAGACATATACTGTATGTGGTTTAATTAAAGGGACAAAACAGAGCTCCTGTGCCGCTTCATATACAATTGGTGAACAAATTAGAAAACGCGTAGTTGTTTATGCTCCAGTTACTGGACATATCCTTATCTGGTCAAGAATAGGGCAGTTTCCAGGAGTGCAACTGTAACTCTTTTGAAATATGTTTTAAATAAAATCTCTAATGAAATAGACAATTTTCTTTTTTTACACTAGAATGTCCCTTTAAGCCTACACCACATAGTAATTATAAATTGTAAAACTGGTCATGTCGGAGGGTTTGCTGGTGCTTCAATAATGAATGGAGCTTCCCAGTACTTTAGCCACTCCCTAGAACCACCATTATTCCTAATTCCTGTTTGTCATCAAAAGGTTCATATCTAAAATAACAGATCGTATTTGAAATAAAAATATTATTTTTCCTAACACATTTCATACTGAAAACACCATTTTTATCTTTTTTTAATCTGCTTGCTAGTTTCAAACCATTTTCAGCGAATACAATTTGAGTTCAGTGACATAAGTTCCTGTGATTAGCGTGAACAAAAAAGTAATCAGAACATAAAAAGATAATCTTTTGATGTTGCTTTCTTGATGTCATTTTATGATTCTGCAACACTGCAAAGGGATTAATCTTCACAATGCCAAAGACTCACCTACGTATGCACTGTGCAATTTCTCTACTCTTGCTTTGATTTCACAATACAATTACAATAATTATCTAATTCACTGGTGGATGAGAGATTTAGTATATCTCAGGCAATCCACCTCCAAGACATATTAATTTGATTACATAAGGTAGGCTCTAATTATTCCTTTTTTTTCCATCATCTTTGTATTTACTACATTCTCCAAATTATTCTTGGAATTGATAAAAGAAGCTCTTTTCATATAAAACATTAATCTATAGCGAGTACCTTCTTCTTTCACAAATATCTGCAATAAAAAGAGAGGATTACTCATACATTTGGACTGAAAACATAGTTTGTAATTGCAGTCTCATTGATTAACTCATCAAACTAATTTATCATTCTGACTACAGACCTTAATGTAGCAGAATACGTTTCATTAAGAAAAAAAAGCCTTATTTCAAATATTGCTGCAGTGTAATTACTGTAATATATGACACAGCATGAAAATGAGTTAAATATTGTACTGTTTGTTCCTACTATAATGCTTATATATGGTACAGTTAAAGTGACACGACCCATTTGTTTTCTTTCATGAATTAGGAGCACGCAATTTTAAACAGCTTTCCAATTTAATTACTTTATCTCCTTTGCTTCGTTTTCTTGATATCCTTTATTGAAAAGCAGATCTACATAGGCTCAGTAGCTGCTAATTGATGGTGGCCCATAGATGCTACGTATGATTGGCTCACCCATGTGCATTGCTATTTCTTTAACAATGGATATCTAAAGAATTAAGCAAATTAGATAATAGAAGTAAATTAGAATGTTGTTTAAAATTGTATTCTCTATCTGAATCATGAAAGAAAATGAAAACAATTATTACACATTGAAAAGTAATTTTAAAATTATTTTTTGCATCTGATTGCCACTTTCTGCATTGCAAATGTTGCTGTTTTTTTTTTGTTTTTTTGTACTGTCTTTGGCTTTGCTACTTAGAGGATTTGTGTTTTCCATTTTAAAGGGACAGTCAAGTCCAAAAAAAACTTTCATGATTTAAATAGGGCCTGCAATTTTAAACAACTTCCCAATTTACTTTTATCACCAATTTTGCTTTGTTCTCTTGGTAGTCTTAGTTGAAAGCTAAAACTAGGAGGCTCATATGCTAATTTCTTAGACCTTGAAGACTGCCTCTAATCTGAATACATTTTGACCACTAGAGGGCATTAGTTCACATGTTTCATATAGATAACATTGAGCTCATGCACGTAAAGTGACCTAGGACTGAGCACTGATTGGCTAAACTGCATGTCTGTCAAAAGAACTGAAATAAGGGGCAGTCAGCAGAAGCTTAGATACAAGATAATTACAGAGGTAAAAAGTATATTAATATAACTGTGTTGGTTGTGCAAAACTGGGGAATGGGTAATAAAGGGATTATCTTTCTTTTTAAAAAACAAAAATTCTAGTGTTGACTGTCCCTTTAAAGCAATCCACAAAATACTGAGGTACAGTTTTTGATTGGTTGAATTGAAAAAATGCTTTTATGTTGTGTAAGAGAGAAGAGGTAATTGACTGTATACCATAACCAATATGTATTTTTGAATATTTAGGTCCATAACATATATGTGATCTTTCACATGAATTTTAAAGGGACATGAAACCCACATTTTTTTTCATGATTCAGATAAAATGATAAAAAAAAAAAATCTTTATAATTTATTTCAACTATCAAATTTATTTTGCTCTTTTGGTATCCTCTGTTGAAAAGCAGGTAGGTAGGCTCAGGAGAGTGCACGTGTCTAGAGCGCTATATGGAAGCAGTTTTTGACAAAACACTTTTAACGGAGTTATACATTTGCAAGACCATTACCTGGCAGCAGTGATAACTGAAACTTCTGCCATGCAGCACTTGAGTCCTGATGCGCACGCTAAACACCTAGGTATCCTCTTCAACAAAAACACTATGAACAAAGCTAATTTGATAATAGAAGTAAATTGGAACTTTTTAAAATGACATATGCTGTATCTGACTAATGAAAGAAAAATATGTGTGTCTCATGTCACTTTGACCTCAATATATATTCGATTTGTATTATCTGCAGGGACATGTATACAATAATAATTATAAAGCTGATGGAAGTAATCACCTGAATCTTGCACCTCATTGATTCATTTAAAGGGACATTCTGTTTAAAATGTAAATGCACATATTTTGACAAAAAGGCTTCTAGAAAAAGTTATCACTGTTTTAGTGTTAAAGGGACAGTCAACACCAGAATTTTTGTTGTTTAAAAAGAAAGATAATACCTTTATTACCCATTCCCCAGTTTTGCACAACCAACACAGTTATTATACTTTTTACCTCTGTAATTATCTTGTATCTAAGCTTCTGCTGACTGCCCCTTATTTCAGTTCTTTTGACAGACATGCAGTTTAGCTAATCAGTGCTCACTCCTAGGTCACTTTATGTGCATGAGCTCAATGTTATCTATATGAAACATGTGAACTAATGCCCTCTAGTGGTCTAAATGTATTCAGATTAGAGTCTTCAAGGTCTAAGAAATTAGCATATGAACCTCCTAGTTTTAGCTTACAACTAAGAATACCAAGAGAACAAAGCAAAATTGGTGATAAAAGTAAATTGGGAAGTTGTTTAAAATTGCATGCCCTATTTAAATCATGAAAGGTTTTTTTGGACTTGACTGTCCCTTTAACATTTTTCTCTGCACGTGCATGTGAAGCATAGTTAGATATTCTCAGTGCACCAGCATTTAAAATACTGCAGCTGCTCAGAAAACCAGTGGGGCTTGTATCATGTCAGCAATTAGTAAATTATGTCATTACCAGATGGTACAAACACTTATGCTCTCTGAGCAAATGCTGTGTTTAAAATGCTGGTGTCACATGCATACTTAAATTCAATTTTTTAAGCAGCTATAGCTTTTATTAGAAGCATTTTTGCTAATACATGTATATTAAAAAAATGATTTCATTCAAATCTCAAATGCATTCATGTGGATTCCAATTTTGACTGGAATGCCCCTTTAAGATAGTATAGCATAACATTGATTCACAATGAACATATATATATATTTTTTACTTAATTTAATTTTTTCCTAGGTTCACATACTCCATGTATATTAAATTTACCTTGTCTCTTACATTGAGTTTTTAATGTTGTAGGGACCAAGGCTATTATACATGAAGGCCAATATACACCACTAATTAACTAGCTCATTAAATTGTTACTGTAATGATATGCTTCTTTCCTTATTGGAAAGTTGCCAACTTGGACTAATATATCTGAATTATATGGAGCAGTCAAGGAACTCTGTGATGTCAGGTGATTCCCGGAGGTCTGATGCTCACATAGGTCTCCAGAAAGTCTATGGAATCCTGTTCTATTTATATGGAAAGTACGCCCAGTTGTTATGTAGACTCTATCCAATCCATGTTTTAACTGTGCATCTAGTTTTGTCTGTAAGTGCTGTCCATATACTTATAGAGCTGTTACAACTAGCTAGTACACCCAGTCTGAGCCCAGGTGGCACCTACATGACGTTTTATTAGCCAGAGAGTTAATTAAAAGAAAAGGGCTAAATGGAGGTTTAGTTCATAAGGCAAAGTGAGATAAGAGATAGTATTCACATATCTGTGAACAATTGGTATTGGAATATGAGCTTACCAGCCTTGGTAAAAAATTATACTAAATCCTCAATGTTCTGTGTTTATCTGCTTTAATGGTTGTTTATTGCAACTGGACCCAGGAGTACTAGAGTACCAGCTAACTTGTACTCCTTGAATTTGAAGTCCTTAAGATGGCGATGACCAGTGGGTGAAGAGGGAGGGAAGAGAGATGTTTGAGAGGGATCAGGTAGGGATCAGGGGGTGGGAGGTGTCAGGTGGGAAGGTATTCTCTAAACTATAGGTAAAATTAACCTTACAAGATACCTGATTAACCCCCTCACTGCTGGGAATAATAAAAGTGCAGTGCATAGCTGAAAATAACTACCTTCTAATTAACAAAAAGAAAGGGCAAATCCATATATGTCTGCTATTTCTGAACAAAGGGGATCCCAGAGAAGCTTTTACAACCATTTGTGCCATGATTGCACAAGAGGTATGTAAATAATTTCAGTGACAAACCTATAGTTTGTGAAAAGGTTAACAAATTTTTATTTATTTGATCACATTTGTTGGGGAAATGGTGGCATGAAATATATGAAAATGGGCCTAGATCAATAATTTGGGTTGTCTACTAAATATATATATATATATATATATATATATATATATATATATATATATATATATATATATATATATATATATCTATATATCTATATATATATATATAGTTTTATAGGTAAATTTAAAAAAAAAAAAAAACAAGGCTCTATTTCTGTTTAAATGGAGTGATGGCAAAAATTCTTAAAATCCTCTTCTCTTTAGGGGAATTTTAGTCTGAAATGCCCAAGGTTAAGCAAAATATCTTCAATAAAGTAATTTAAGGTGTTTTAACACAATTTTTTACATTCCAGTTAGATGCCTGACCATTTTTAATTTTTTGTTTTATTTTTAATAAATGCTATTTGTTACAAACGGCTAGATTAGGAGTTTTTGTCGGTAATGGTGTGCGGTGCCAACGCTCAGTTTTTTCTCACCGCTCACTTAAGACAAAGCTGGTATTACAAGTTTTCTGCAAGCCGGCTTTAGCCTCAGAAAAGTGAGCGGAGAGCAAAATTTAGCTCCACATCTCACCTCAATACCAGCGTTGCTTAAGTCAGCGGTAAGCTGGCTGAACGTGCTCGTGCACAATTTCCCCATAGGAAACAATGGGGCTAAGCTGGCTGAAAAAACTAACACCTGCAAAAAAGCAGCGTTCAGCTCCTAACGCAGCCCCAATGTTTCCTATGGGAAAATAAATCTATGTCTACACCTAACACCCTAACATGAACCCCGAGTCTAAACACCCCTAATCTTACACTTATTAACCCCTAATCTGCTGCCCCCAACATCGCCAACACCTACATTATACTTATTAACCCCTAATCTGCCGCTCCGGATACCGCCACCACCTACATTATACTAATGAACCCCTAATCTGCTGCCCCCAACATCGCCAACACCTACATTATATTTATTAACCCCTAATCTGCCCCCCCCCAACGTCGCTGCAACTATATTAAATGTATTAACCCCTAATCTGCCTCTGCCAACGTCGCCGCCACTATAATACATTTATTAACCCCTAAACCTAAGTCTAACCCTAACCCTAACCCCCCCAACTTAAATATAATTTAAATACAATGAAATTAAATTACTACAATTAAATAAATGAATCCTATTTAAAACTAAATACTTACCTATAAAATAAACCATAAGATAGCTACAATATAATTAATAATTACATTGTAGCCATCTTAGGGTTTATTTTTATTTTACAGGCAACTTTGTATTTATTTTAACTAGGTACAATAGTTATTAAATAGTTATTAACTATTTAATAACTACCTAGCTAAAATAAGAACAAAAGTACCTGTAAAATAAACCCTAACCTAAGTTACAATTACACCTAACACTACACTATAATTAAACTAATTACCTAAACTACCTACAATTAATTACAATTAAATTAAATAAAATAAATTACGGAAAAAACAAACACTAAATTACAGAAAATAAAAAAAGAATTACAAGAATTTTAAACTATTTACACCTAATCTAATCCCTCTAATAAAATAAAAAAGCCCCCCAAAATAATAAAATTCCCTACCCTATACTAAATTACAAATAGCCCTTAAAAGGGCTTTTTGCGGGGCATTGCCCCAAAGTAATCAGCTCTTTCACCTGTAAAACAAAATACAATACCCCCCCAACATTAAAACCCACCACCCACACATCAAACCCTACTCTAAAATCCACCTAATCCCCCCTAAAAAAACCTAACACTACCCACTTGAAGATCACCCTACCTTGAGACGTCTTCACCCAGCCGGGCACAAGTGGTCCTCCAGAGGGTCCAAAGTCTTTATCCTATCCGGCCAGAAGAGGACCTCCAGACCAGCAGAAGTCTTCATCCAGGCGGCATCTTCTATCTTTATCCTTCCGGAGTGGAGCGGGTCCATCTTCAAGACATCCGACGCAGAGCATCCTCTTCATCCGACGGCCTTTTAAGTGACGTAATCCAAGATGGCGTCCCTTGAATTTCGATTGGCTGATAGAATCCTATCAGCCAATCGGAATTAAGGTAGGAAAAATCCTATTGAATGATGCAATCAGCCAATAGGATTGACCACGCATTCTATCGGATGATTGGAACAGCCAATAGAATGCAAGCTCAATCCTATTGGCTGATTGGATCAGCCAATCGGATTGAACTTCAATCCTATTGGCTGATTGCATCAGCCAATAGGATTTTTCCTACCTTAATTCCGATTGGCTGATAGGATTCTATCAGCCAATCGGAATTCAAGGGACGCCATCTTGGATGACGTCACTTAAAGGACCAGTCATTCAGTCGTCGGCCGTCGGATGAAGAGGATGCTCCGCGTTGGATGTCTTGAAGATGGACCTGCTCCGCTCCGGAAGGATGAAGATAGAAGATGCCATCTGGATGAAGACTTCTGCCGGTCTGGAGGTCCTCTTCTGGCCGGATAGGATGAAGACTTCGGACCCTCTGGAGGACCACTTGTGCCCAGCTGTGTGAAGACGTCTCAAGGTAGGGTGATCTTCAAGGGGGTAGTGTTAGTTTTTTTTAAGGGGGGATTGGGTGGGTTTTAGAGTAGGGTTTGGTGTGTGGGTGGTGGGTTTTAATGTTGGGGGGTATTGTATTTTTTTTTACAGGTGAAAGAACTGATTACTTTGGGGCAATGCCCCGCAAAAGGCCCTTTTAAGGGCTATTTGTAAATTAGTATAGGGTAGGGAATTTTATTATTTTGGGGGGATTTTTTATTTTTTTAGGGGGATTAGATTAGGTGTAATTAGTTTAAAATTCTTGTAATTCTTTTTTTATTTTCTGTAATTTAGTGTTTGTTTGTTTTCGGCCTTTTAAGTGACGTAATCCAAGATGGCGTCCCTTGAATTTCGATTGGCTGATAGAATCCTATCAGCCAATCGGAATTAAGGTAGGAAAAATCCTATTGAATGATGCAATCAGCCAATAGGATTGACCACGCATTCTATCGGATGATTGGAACAGCCAATAGAATGCAAGCTCAATCCTATTGGCTGATTGGATCAGCCAATCGGATTGAACTTCAATCCTATTGGCTGATTGCATCAGCCAATAGGATTTTTCCTACCTTAATTCCGATTGGCTGATAGGATTCTATCAGCCAATCGGAATTCAAGGGACGCCATCTTGGATGACGTCACTTAAAGGACCAGTCATTCAGTCGTCGGCCGTCGGATGAAGAGGATGCTCCGCGTTGGATGTCTTGAAGATGGACCTGCTCCGCTCCGGAAGGATGAAGATAGAAGATGCCATCTGGATGAAGACTTCTGCCGGTCTGGAGGTCCTCTTCTGGCCGGATAGGATGAAGACTTCGGACCCTCTGGAGGACCACTTGTGCCCAGCTGTGTGAAGACGTCTCAAGGTAGGGTGATCTTCAAGGGGGTAGTGTTAGTTTTTTTTAAGGGGGGATTGGGTGGGTTTTAGAGTAGGGTTTGGTGTGTGGGTGGTGGGTTTTAATGTTGGGGGGTATTGTATTTTTTTTTACAGGTGAAAGAACTGATTACTTTGGGGCAATGCCCCGCAAAAGGCCCTTTTAAGGGCTATTTGTAAATTAGTATAGGGTAGGGAATTTTATTATTTTGGGGGGATTTTTTATTTTTTTAGGGGGATTAGATTAGGTGTAATTAGTTTAAAATTCTTGTAATTCTTTTTTTATTTTCTGTAATTTAGTGTTTGTTTGTTTTCGTAATTTATTTTATTTAATTGTAATTAATTGTAGGTAGTTTAGGTAATTAGTTTAATTATAGTGTAGTGTTAGGTATAATTGTAACTTAGGTTAGGGTTTATTTTACAGGTACTTTTGTACTTATTTTAGCTAGGTAGTTATTAAATAGTTAATAACTATTTAATAACTATTGTACCTAGTTAAAATAAATACAAAGTTGCCTGTAAAATAAAAATAAACCCTAAGATGGCTACAATGTAATTATTAATTATATTGTAGCTATCTTAGGGTTTATTTTATAGGTAAGTATTTAGTTTTAAATAGGATTAATTTATTTAATTGTAGTAATTTAATTTCGTTTTATTTAAATTATATTTAAGTTGGGGGGGTTAGGGTTAGATTTAGTTTTAGGGGTTAATAAATTTAATATAGTAGCGGTGACGTTGGGGGCGGCAGATTAGGGGTTAATAAATGTAGGTAGGTGTCGGCGATGTTAGGGATGGCAGATTAGGGGTTAATAAAATTTAACTAGTGTTTGTGAGGCAGGAGTGCAGCGATTTAGGGGTTAATACATTTATTAAAGTGGCAGCGATGTCCGGTCGGCAGATTAGGGGTTAAAATAATTTTATTATAGTGTTTGCGATGTGGTGGGGGCCTCGGTTTAGGGGTTAATAGGTAGTTTATGGGTGTTAGTGTACTTTTTAGCACTTTAGTTAAGAGCTTTATGTTCCGGCGTTAGCCCATAAAACTCTTAACTACTGACTTTTAAATGCGTTAGGAGTCTGGACAGGAGATGGTCTACCGCTCTCTTTTTCCAGTGATCATAATACCGGCGTTAGGCAAATCCCGTTAAAAATATAGGATACGCAATTGACGTAAGGGGATTTGCGGTATGCTAAAATCGTGGAAAAAAAGTGAGCGGTACAACTGTACCTGCCTGACTCGTAATACCAGCGGGCGATAAAAAGCAATGTTAGGACCCCTTAAAGCTGCTTTTTAAGGCTAACGCAAGACTCATAATCTAGAAGTTAATTTCCACACTCATCTTTCATATAAAGCTCTACATAAAAATTCCTCACACTTTCCTGTCAATGTTTGAAGGAGCAAATTATTGTTACTATCAAGGCTGAAAATTTCTGCTAGTCCACTATTCTGGATTGAAGTGGACTAGTAAGAAATGCCATGACTGGTAAACTGTAGTGATAGTCTTCTACCCCTGATTTTTTATATATTTTATTGTACAGAGCTGTAGAGTGCAAAAATCACTGCAGCAAGAGGATAATAATAAAGACAAACATAGAAACAATAAAAACATACAGAAAAAACTAAGGAGTAATTGCATAAAATGATTGCTGTTATAGACTTTTATAGGGCCAGATAACAAGTGGACCGCTAATTAACACACCCACTGGAGCGTTAACTGCGCTACAAAATTCAGCTTTTGCTGTTTGTCGGGTTGCGCTCATATTGTGGGGCCTAGTTATCAAGCCGTCAACCTCAAATACGCTGAAATTCCGCAGCATATTTGTGGCGAGGCTGATTCGCCTTAGTTATCAAAGGCTAGAGGCCGGCAAAAGTAGAATTTTGTGACGTAAACTTCGATCCGCCGGACTCAGTCTGACACAGATCAATTCTTACGTCACTCCAGATGTTCCGCACACAAGTGCGGCACAATCTGACTACTTTTGCTAGTTATCAAAAAACTAGCAGGTACGCTCGGCACTTTTACGGCCCAGCGTACCTGGTTTTCAATCCGCCACCCTGGAGGCGGCGGATCCCATAGGAATCAATGGGAGTCTGACCATAGCGAAAGTACAAGTTCGCTGCTGCCAGACATCCCATTGATTTCTATGGGAGCTGTCTACACCTAACACCCTAACATGTACCCCGAGTCTAAACACCACTAATCTGTCCCCCTACACTGCCGCAACTAAATAAAGTTATTACCCCCTAAACCGCCGCTCCCGGAGCCCACCAACACTATAATAAATATGTTAACCCCTAAACCGCCGCTCCCCGAGCCCACCGCAAGCTACTCTATACATATTAACCCCTAAACCGCCGCTCCCGCAGCCCACCGCCACCTACATTATACCTAGTAACCCCTATCCTGCCCCCCCTATACTGCCACCCTCTATAATAAAGTTATTAACCCCTATCCTGCCGATCCCGCACCTCGCCGCAACTAAATAAATAGTTTAACCCCGAAACTGCCGCTCCCGGACCCCCACAACCTATATTAAATTTATTAACCCCTATCCTGCCCCCCCTACACCGTCGCCACCTATAATACATTTATTAACCCCTATCCTTCCCCCCCTACACCGCCGCCACTGTAATAAATGTATTAACCCCTAAACCTAAGTCTAACACTAACCCTAACACCCCCTAACTTAAATATTAATTAAATAAATCTAAATAATATTTCTATTATGAACTAAATTAATCCTATTTAAAACTAAATACTTACCTTTAAAATAAACCCTAATATAGCTACAATATAAATAATAATTATATTGTAGCTATCTTAGGATTTATTTTTATTTTACAGGTAACTTTCAATTTATTGTAACTAGGTACAATAGCTATTAAATAGTTATTAACTATTTAATAGCTTACCTAGCTAAAATAAAGAGAAATTTACCTGTAAAATAAAAACTAACCTAAGTTACAATTACACCTAACACTACACTATACTTTAATAAATTATTCCTATTTAAAACTAAATACTTACCTGTAAAATAAACCCTAAGATAGCTACAATGTAATTAATAATTACATTGTAGCTATCTTAGGATTTATATTTATTTTACAGGTAACTTTGTATTTATTTTAGCTAGTTAGAATAGTTATTAAATAGTTATTAACTATTTAATAACTACCTAGCTAAAAGAAATACAAAATTACCTGTAAAATAAATCCTAACCTAAGTTACAATTAAACCTAACACTACACTATCTTTAAATGAATTAAATAAATGAACTACAAATAACTACAATTAAATACAATTACATAAACTAACTAAAGTACACAAAAAAAGCTAAGTTACAAAAAATAAAAAATAAAAGTTACAAACATTTTAAAAATATTACAACAATTTTAAGCTACTTACACCTAATCTAAGCCTCCTAATAAAATAACAAAGCCCCCCAAAATAAAAAAATGCCCTACCCTCTTCTAAATTAAAAAAGTTCAAAGCTCTTTTACCTTACCAGCCCTTAAAAGGGCCTTTTGTGGGGGCATGCCCCAAAGAATTCAGCTCTTTTGCTTGTAAAAGAAAAATACAACCCCCCAACATTAAAACCCACCACCCACATACCCCTAATCTAACCCAAACCCCCCTTAAAATAACCAAATACTAATCCCCTGAAGATCATCCTACCTTTAGTCGTCTTCACTCAACCGAGCAGCGATGGAAACGAAGAGGAGACCCGGAGAGGCAGACGTTATCCTCCAAGCGGCGCTGAAGAAATCTTCCATCCGATGAAGTGATCCTCCAGTCGGCGCTGAAGAAGTCTTCCATCCGGGTGATGTCATCTTCCAAGAGGCGCTGAAGAAGTCTTCTATCCGGGCGATGTCATCTTCCAAGCCGGGTCTTCAATCTTCATCCCGCCGACGCGGAACATCCTTCTTTACCGACGGACTACCGACGAATGAAGGCTCCTTAAAGGGACGTCATCCAAGATGGCGTCCCTTCAATTCTGATTGGCTGATAGGATTCTGTCAGCCAATCGGAATTAAGGTAGGAAAAATCTGATTGGCTGATGGGATCAGCCAATCAGATTCAAGTTCAATCCGATTGGCTGATCCAATCAGCCAATCAGATTGAGCTCGCATTCTATTGGCTGATTGGAACAGCCAATAGAATGCAAGCTCAACTTAGCTTTTTTTATTTTTTGTACTTTAGTTAGTTTATGTAATTGTATTTAATTGCAGTTATTTGTAGTTAATTTATTTAATTAAATTAATGATAGTGTAGTGTTAGGTTTAATTGTAACTTAGGTTAGGATTTATTTTACAGGTAATTTTGTATTTCTTTTAGCTAGGTAGTTATTAAATAGTTAATAACTATTTAATAACTATTCTAACTAGCTAAAATAAATACAAAGTTACCTGTAAAATAAATATAAATCCTAAAATAGCTACAATGTAATTATTAATGACATTGTAGCTATCTTAGGGTTTATTTTACAGGTAAGTATTTAGTTTTAAATAGGAATAATTTATTTAATGATAGTGAAGTGTTAGGTGTAATTGTAACTTAGGTTAGTTTTTATTTTACAGGTAAATTTCTCTTTATTTTAGCTAGGTAAGCTATTAAATAGTTAATAACTATTTAATAGCTATTGTACCTAGTTAAAATAAATTGAAAGTTACCTGTAAAATAAAAATAAATCCTAAGATAGCTACAATATAATTATTATTTATATTGTAGCTATATTAGGGTTTATTTTAAAGGTAAGTATTTAGTTTTAAATAGGATTAATTTAGTTCATAATAGAAATATTATTTAGATTTATTTAATTAATATTTAAGTTAGGGGGGTGTTAGGGTTAGTGTTAGACTTAGGTTTAGGGGTTAATAAATTTATTACAGTGGCAGTGGTGTAGTGGGGGGCAGGATAGGGGTTATTAAATTTATTATAGGTGGCGACGGTGTAGGGGGGGCAGATTAGGGGTTAATATAGGTTGCGGCAGGGTCTGGGAGCGGTGGTTTAGGGGTTAAACTATTTATTTAGTTGCGGTGAGGTGCGGGATCAGCAGGATAGGGGTTAATAACTTTATAATAGAGGGCGACGGTATAGGGGGGCAGGATAGGGGTTACTAGGTATAATGTAGGTGGCAGCGGTGTCCGGGAGCGGCGGTTTAGGGGTTAATACATTTATCAGAGTTGCGGCAGGGTCTAGGAGCGGCGGTTTAGGGGTTAATACATTTATCAGAGTTGCGGCAGGGTCTAGGAGTGGCGGTTTAGGGGTTAGTAACTTTATTTAGTTGCGGGGGGCTCCGGGGGTGCCGGTATAGGGGGTAGAACAGTGCAGTTTAGTGTGAGTGCTTAGTGACAGGCTAGCAATAAAGCTGTGAAAAAGTCAAAGAGCAGCGAAATCGGATGAGTCATAACTCTCACAGTCCGCTGCTCATCGCCCCGTACTTGGTGCGCTGATTTTTGACAGCTTTATTTGATAACTTAGGTGAAATTTTTCAGGTCTGCGGCGGCGATGTGAGGCGAGCTTAGGCGAGCATATTGGGCCGGCGAAGGCAGGAAAGTTGACACGTTGATAACTACCCCCCTGTGAGTTGAAAGTAAACTGTTTTCGCTCTCTCACGCTAACCGGACGAGTGCAAAAAGTCGAACTTACAATATCGCACGTAAACCCGATCGCATATTCTTATGTGCGCTAACCCGACATGAAAATATTCCAATTTTCTTCACATAGAAGAATATGTTCTATTTTTTTGTAAATACATATTTCTATATATAGTTGATGGTATTTTCGTACAATATATATATCTTTAACTATATATATATATATATATATATATATATATATATGTGTGTGTGTGTGTGTGTGTGTATAGATATATACAAATATATATAGGAATATCTATTTATAAATACATAGAACATATTCTGCTATGTGCAGAACATTGGAATGTGAAATATTTACATTAAATACACAGTATAACACTTTATTAAATATGAATTTTGCATAAATATGATTTTTCCTGTTTTCATCTACTTAACTGCAAATGGCTCCAATGCACACACACATATATATATATATATATATATATATATATATATATATATATATGTCTATATTATAACTTTTGTGTGCAAAAAAATGTTTTAAATAATTTTTATTAGATATTGTTATTTTGAGTGTACTTTGTAACATATTTTTGATGTGTTTTGTTTAACTTTTTAGTTTTGTGTGGTTTTTATAGTCACTGATGTTTTTTACTGGTAACCATGAGGGTGTAAAACACTGCTCTGTGTAGTAGAAATCAAGGGGAGTCAAATCACTGCTGTGTGTGTGTGTTACTGGCATCAACCAAGTAAAATCCCTGATTTATGTGTTACTGTCAGAAATAAAATCATCAAATTATATAACAAACCCTTGTTATATTATTTGCTGATTTTATTTCTGACAGGGATTTTACGTGGTTGATGCCAGTAACCAGCAAATGCTAACATAGAGCTTTAGGAGGGGCCCAGTCACCTTAAGGCTCTAGTATTTTTGTGGAGGGCAGCTGGCATCCTTATACATATTTTAAAGGAGCATTGAATGCAGTTGTATTGCATAATCAACAAAAAGGCAAAGCAATAGCACGTTCTCTGAATTTTAAATGAGTAGTACTATTTTTTATGGCAAATGTAAAAAAAAAAAAAAGTTGTATTTCCCTGCCCCTGTAATATGTGATAGCCACTAGCCAATCACAGACTTGTATATTTATACTCTGTTTAATGTAATATAAAATGGAACATTTATTAACCTAAAAGATAGAAATTAATCATATAGCTGATTTTAGGGTCAGAAGTCTGTCTATGTAATATGAGATAACAATATTGGTATATAAATTGGTTCTTGTTTGTCATCCTCTAGATCAATACAAGTCAAATTATTTATATTCAATTTAATTTTAAAATCCTGACATTGGTAGATACATACTTTTTTTAATCTTTAATGCTATTTAAAGTATATGAAAATATTACCATAAAGACAAAGTATTCATTTGGGCTGCCACCAATCAGACAGCAGATATACATTAGCATTTGATTCCTATAAAAAGTCGTATTTGCATAAATTCATGTAAAATACAATGAGCTGATAAATTGTTCTGATTAAATTCACCTAACGTGTTACATGAGCAATTTATTGTCTTGTACATTTACAATGCAAAGGTTAAGTTGTAGAACTTTACACAAATGGCATTTTTAGCTAGGACATTAAATTAGCTGCCGCCTGGCAGAATAATGGATCCTTCAGGGGTCCGCAGGAGAGACATGAAAGGGGATAGCTGCAGCCTGTTAAAGAATAACTGTCTGCTCCAAGGTAATAGGAGCAAGTTGTAGGATGTCTCTAGAGAGGTTTTCTCTGGTGTAAGGTCAATAAGTCACTCAAATCCGTAAAAAGCTCTTGAAACTGTTGTAGCTGTCATGTCAAAGTCATATATAAAGCTGCAGCAGGTTACTGTTCATAAAGGTTTTTATTTGTTTTTTGGTCTCAGCTGGTCATCAGAGTGCAAAACCATAATGATTGCTACTGTTCAACAATCATGACTTTGCAGTGTTATTTTGCACAATGTCATAGCTGCAAAAAAATAAATAGCAGCGGCTGTCTGATGTTCCCTAGACATCAGGCAAAGCGCTGGCTATTGAGGGATGTGAAGAACAGAATAGCTATTTGGGCTCTGAATGTACTGATTTATAATTTGGTATAAACCTCCTAGCTTGAAAAGAAAAGAAAAAATAAACATCACACCAAGAACTTTTAATATAGCAGAGAAGGGAAACAGACAAGCAGGAAAAGACAAAGCAGGGTACATGACGTGTAAACTAGAATTGTCGTCAACTGATTGTGGACTCTCACCACCATTAAAGAAATTATTTATCAGGTAAGCATACATTTTGTTTTCTTTCATAAGTTGGTTAGAGTCCCCTAGCCATCACATGTGGGTTCAAATACCCAAGCTGTGGAGTCCAGAAAAAAACATCATGAAGGTGGGACATACGGTTAAGGCAAGCACATCATTGACGGTTGAGGCAAGCACATCATTGACGGTTGAGGCAAGCACATCATTGACCAGACAGTACTACATGGAGAACACTGCTGATAAAAGCAGCCTCAGAAGAGACGAAAACATAAAAATGATAAAACTTTGTAAAAGTATGGGGAAAAGACCAGATGGCTGCCTTGTAAATTTGTTCCACCAAAGCTTCATTTTTAAAAGCTCAGGAAGTAGAAACAGATGTAGTAGAGTGATCTGTAATGTGATTTGGAAAAGACGTTCCTGCCTCCAAGTAAGCTTTGTGATTTAATCATTTTACCCAGGAAGCTAAATGTGACAGCTGTAGCCTTCTGACTCTTACAGACACCTGAAAAGTGGACAAACATAGATGAACACTGTCTGAAATCTTTAGTGGTTGTAGTAAATAGAACTTTAAAGCCCTAACCACATCCAAATGATGTAGTAGATATTTCCCTGAATGCTTTTGAGCTGGCCACAAACAGGGATCAACTGATTGATATTATCTGATGAAACCACCTTAGGCAGAACACTGAAGTACTGCTTTATCTTGATGGAAAATAAGATAAAGAGCTTCTCAATAAAGGGCAGAAAGGGGCACTTCCAGTAGCAGCCATCTTATAATCTGCTTAACAAAACCTGCTCTCTTGGAGAGCAAGGGGGATATGTATCAAGCCGTCAACCGCAAAAACGCAGGAATTCCGCAGCATAATTGTTGCGAGCTTGATCCGACCTAGTTATCAAAGCCTACAAACCGCCAAAAGTTGAAATCTGTGACGTAACATACGATCCGCCGGTCTCAATCCAACGCAGATCGATGCTTACGTCATTAAAGATGTTCCGAATACACATTCGGCTCTATTTGACACTTTTTCAAAGTTATCCAATAGTTAACAGGTACGCTCGTGGCTATTCCGGCCCAGCTTACCTGGTTTTCAATCTGCCACCCTGGAGGCCGCGGATGCCATAGGAATCAATGAGAGTCTGAAAGCAGAGAAAGCTTATGTTTGATGCTGCCAGATATCCCATTGATTTATATGGTAGGGGTTAATAGCTTAATTTAGTTTATGGCGTTGTGGGGGGCTGGCGGTTTTGGGGTTAATAGGTTTAGTTAGTGGTAGTGATGTGAGAGGCCAGAGGTTTAGGGGTTAATATGTTTATTTAGTGGCGGCGAGGTCCGGGAGCGGCGGGATAGGGATTAATACATTTATTTAGGTGGCAGTGGGGTCCGGGTGCGGCGGAATAGGGGTTAATAGGTTTATTTAGCTGACCCCGGGGTCCGGGAGTGGCAGGATAGAGGTTAATACATTTATTTAGGTGGCGTTGGGGTCCGGTAGTGGCAAGATTGGGGTTAATAAGTTTATGTAGGTGGCGGCGGGGTCCGGGAGCAGCGGGATAGAGGTTAAACATTTTAGTATAGTGGCAGCGTTTAGTGATAGGGTATAAATAAAGTTGGTAAAAAGCCGAATAGATGCGAGATCGATGACTGGTAGTTAACAACAGTCCAATGCTTATCGCCCCGTACTTGGTGCACGTCTTTTTCCCGGCTTTTTTTAATAAATATGGAGATCATATTCAGGTCCGCGGCCGCGATGTTAGGTGAGCGTATTGGTGCCATCGAATTCAACAAAGTTGACGGCTTGATAGATATTGGGTAAAAGGTGTGGTAATCTAGCGCTAAGAGTTCCCTAAGCTGTAAACCAAAAAATGGGGTCTAACCTCCCCCAGAAAGTGTATAAGTAGTAAAAAGAAGGAATGGATACAGCGCCAAAAGGCCTAGGGGTGGATATACAAACTGCCACTGCGTTAAAAGTACAGATTTATTACAATCAGATAAAAAACAATAAATGACAATAAATGTTAAAATGAAATAAAATCAAATAGTAATATATAGAGAGTGGAATAATGATGTCTATAAAATTAGCACTGGGTCTAAGGCGAACAATATAGACCAAATTTTAGAAATTCCTTATTATGGAGACACTAAAAGCATAAAATTACTCTCAGACGCAAAAGATGCCTAACATGCTGATAATCAACGAGGTGTAAGATTATCTAGGACTGACCATGCCAGCTAAGCACTCAAGGTGGTGGGAAAGCTAATATGTGGGGCTGCTAGTCAGATGATATAATGTGTCAGTTATGGATCCATAGTGTGGTATGAGCAGTGGTGAAATGTCAGGGAGGTGCGTGTAGGATAATGTGAGTGATCCCAAAACAGAACCAGCCGTGGTTCAAATGCTTAGAAGCAACCAATGGACAAACACAATAAGAAAAATACAATAAGAAAAATAAAAAACTCACAAGATAAATACAGAAATAGTGAGGGGAGACCTTGGAGGGGAATAATTAGTGTCCCAAAAAAGTGCCGAGTGATAGCTAATAACACAGGAGACTCTGACACAACTCAAAAAAGTCTAAAACTGCTCCAAAAAAACAGAGAACAAAAAAATACTAATGTGACAAATCCAAAAAATGTTGTAAAAAATCCAAAAATGATGTTCAACAAAGGGTGATAGAGAACAATGTTAGTGAAAATTGAAAAATGGTAAAAACAAAAGTTAATTTGTAATCCAAGTGTTATCAAATAAAAAGTAATCCAAGTGTTATCACATCAAAACATAAAAACGAAATCCAAGTGTTATCACATCAAAGCAAAAAGATGAAAATTGGAATCCAAGTGGTTTAACAAGAAAAACGGTGTACAAGAAAAAACCCGGGGATCCCAATGTAACTTTTGGCAATCAGCTGCTCTTTGTAACGTCCCTAGTAGATTCCTGTAACCCAGATATAAAACATAGTGTAATACAGTTAAAAATATAATAATCACAGTAGAAAGATGCTTACCAAAGGGTCTACGCGTTTCGGTCCTCAATAGACCTTTCTCAAGACTGATCCAGTGGTAAGCAGAGCATCTTTAAATAGGGGTTTTAATTGAATGACCGGATGTGGCTTACAAACATTCCACTTCCGGTTTCGCTTAACGTTTTAAAAATGTGATCCCTTTATTGTAAGGTAATTGTAAGATCTAAGACATAGGGATTATATGTAAACACATTAATTTAGCTTCTCATATACATTCTGTATCATATATAGGCTAGGATCGTGATGTCGCTCCCGGTAATGTTATGCTGCATATTATTAGGTGCATCAAAATAAACAGACGTGACCTCATTTCCGGTTTATGGAATGGATCAATTCAGCCTGCCTCTATTAACTGCTTATCATTGAATGCATCAATATAGACAGACATTTCCGGTTTGCGGACCACATAGAGGTGATCAATTTAGCCCACCTCTATTCAGCTACCTCGCAAGTTAGAACTTGATTGCATTGTCAATTATAATTTTAGTACATCTGTTACATAGACGTTGCGTCATTTCCGGTTTTCGGAGTTTGACAAAATAAAGTTTAGTAAAGCGTAAAATCGCTATTTGGACCGCCTTTATATATTAGATCGTCTGAAGATCACTATCATAGACTCAGCGAATGTTAGTATGGCTAGGTAAATGTGTGCGATATTTGGATTCTATGATTTGGTCGTGGCATCATAACCCATTTATTGTTCTGGGGGGTGTGTATATACAGCCACTATCATGATTGGTTAAATCTTGGTAGCTGTGTTGATCAGCGTAATAAATTGTCAGCCACGTTTTGGAAAGTGGATTGATCCAGTACAGTGGAATTTAATTGATGCAGTAAAACACGGTTGTATTATTATAATCTCTTATAATATATAGACCAACCAGTTATGAGTGGTACACTATAATCAGATTGCTTAAGACATGGGGACAGTGGGGAAGTATTGCTGCAGCTTCGTATTTAATAGGAATCTTATACGTTGAATTTGTAAACCAAAATCTATTAGAGGTGATATCACTTAGGATAGAGGCATAATATCGATTTTAAGGAATAGAAAAGAGGATTTGGCATGTGGAATCCTAGTTAGGGTACTCCTCAAATAAATATGTATTTAGTATGTGATACGTTTGTAGTTACCTATAGGTATACACTATCCCTTGATAGATATTCCCCCAAGCCTATACAAATCTATGTTCTGCTTGAACAGTCAGATATCAACGCTCTCAATCTAATTTACTGAAGCTTTTCTGTTTGCAAAGAGTTATTTATTGTTTGGACTGGACATTCATCAGAGTATGAAGTTGAAAGCAGGAGCCATCACAAGGTGGATCTTAAACTTGTGCAGCATTTGAGTTCACTTCAAGCCTTATGTAATCAAAATTAACACTTGCTACTTATTTATCTTAATCAGCCAACCTGACAGGCGAGATATACCTGCTATAAATCCGGTGAACAGGATTTATTTGTTAAGGCTTACCAGTAGCATGAGAATTTAAAATGGAGGTTGATAGCTACTTCTTCACCAGTGAAGAAGACATGAACAGTGACAGGGGAGCAGAGTAAGGGCTATTATAATATGACCTCTTATTGTGTGTTCTGCTCTGATGGCTGTGACTTAAGGTACTCTCCACCAGATCAGATACTTCTACCTTCTGCCTTTGAAGGGGAATTTCTGAAGCTAAAGTGGTCAGGAGGTATGAATGGGAAGTGGAGCTAGAAGGGGTGGCTATTGACGATAGGCCCTCCAGAACACCAGTTAGACAGTTATTTGAGGAGCTTAAAGGGGGTGCCTTTTCTACAATTCTTATTGCCACCCATCAGTGAGAGGGTTTCAGTGCAGTGAAAATGAGGATGAAACTCACATCAGACACGGATCAATATATGACAGATGTCACAGAGGGTTTGGCTACTATGAAGAGACTGCAGTATCTGGCCCTTATGTTAATGTGCTACAAGATTTTGGAGGGAAATGGTGAGCATACCTCCCTGAGGGCCCTGTGCTGTCCTGTGAGAATGGGTGTGGGCTGAACAGTAAAGAATTATTGAACAGCTAAGGGGTTTTATAGCATATGGGAGCTAGTTTAACTGATTAGTGTTATGGAACTGTATTTTACAACATGCTTGTTTCTTAACTTTGCAAGAAACGACTGTCAACATCTTCTCAAGAATAATCCAGTGATTGTACAAAGATTCTGGAGTAAATCTTGTAGCCCTTCACGTAATTTTCTGAGCTTTGCTGTTTGTATAGAATTTTGAAAAGTGCTTATACACATTTTAGCTCATTATAGTTATTCCTCTTTAGGGATTGCTCTTATATATGTTAGTTAATTGAGTTATTGATGTTTCACTGGTTTGAGTAATGTGTCAAAGACAATTGTCTGTACAATTACTGAATACCTACAAACTATTAACTCATATCAATATAGTGATTATAGCACCTCCCATGTATCGCCCCTATCAGGAGATAAATGGGTTTTTTATGCTTTCTTAGCTTACATGTTTATAACTAAGATTACTAGATCTTAGCAGATAATGTTGAGTTTATTTACATAGATATATTGCAAGCTGTAATTTTAGCTGGTTATGCCCCTGTTCTAGTGCATAGTTAATTAATATGTTTTAAAAGATATATTTAGACTCCAGGTATGTTAATGGAACAAAGCTTCTTCTTATCCATTCACTGGGTATTATTGTTGTTCCACATCTTCCAGATGTGACCTATTGTTTGAAGTTTATTTGCTCTCCTGTCATAACTAAACTATCCTTAATCTATCCATATTATAAGGCCCAAGAGTGATTTCTCATTTCTAAATATGTTCTGTTCTTGGTCATTTTGCATAAAAAATACAAGTTCGAAGAGTGGCCTCATGCAAACATCAGAAGGTTTATATAGCACATGATATTATTTGCTTAGCATGTTTGTATTTTATCTTAATCCCTCTCTGACACCCATAAGTGCTCTGTTTCTCTACCATACTCCCGTTTAACATAGTTAATTTATTACAATGATTTAGAGGTCCAAATGTAGCATTTCTATGGGACAGAGAGGGTCTTTCTATAATATGTGGTAGTTTGTGATTTTGTTTTTCTATAATTGTGATCTTCAAATGCCACTTGCATAGTATATTATAAATATGCAATTTTGTTATTCTTTTTAGGGTGGACTTATTGCAGACAAAGATTCTCGTTGAGCTGGGTATACTTGGATAAGAATGTTGTCTTGACCTATATGATGCTTATTCTGTTTCAAAAATTTTAAACTTTTCTTTTTGAACTTAAATAAAATTTAAAAAAAAGA
This sequence comes from Bombina bombina, assembly GCF_027579735.1. Classification (NCBI taxonomy): domain Eukaryota; kingdom Metazoa; phylum Chordata; class Amphibia; order Anura; family Bombinatoridae; genus Bombina; species Bombina bombina. Next base: position 759,801,499 of record NC_069499.1, on the reverse strand, counting down.
AAAAGAAAAAAGAAAGAGACAAAAGTTCTGAAACTCTCATGGCGGAATAATTTGCTAGAACAAAGAGAAAGCCAGCGAGTCATCCAAAACGCTCAGGGTTAAAATGTAAATTATTTATTCAAACGGATACATAGAAAAGATAAAAAGCAGCAGACAATGGTATGTTCTATGTTTTTCGGCCGTCAGGCCTTATTCATAGACATGTGAAACCGTAATTAACACAATAATAATAATAAATAATAATAAAGGGAGAGAGTTAATTTAGAGATTAAAGAGCAGTTGGCTGCTACAAATAGCTGTGTGAAAAATTACTTCATCATAATATATTTAAAAATGAAAATGAAAATGTATTTATACCTTTTAATACCACTTAACCTAAGATGAACTGATCTATTAGGTGAGTTTATTACATGGGTTTAAGTACTATTAAATCCATATTAATAAAAACAAAATCTTCCAGGAGAGAAGCTGATTATCTAAATAATTGTGCATAGGTTCAAAAGAAAGAACTTGAAGAACTTTTTAGAACCAAATTATGATTACAAGGAAGAGATACTGGTATTATTACCAGTTAATAATCCTAACTAGTGCCCAAACAAAAGCCTGAACATCAGTCAACCTTGCAATCTTTGTATGGTACAACACAGAGAAAGACAAAATCTGGCCTTCAAAGAAATGACTGATAAACCTTTATCTAACCCATCTTGAAGGAACTGAAGAATTCTTACTGTGGCACCAAAAAACAAACAAAAAACTTCCATACCTTATGATACATTTTGTTTTCTAGTCACATGTTACTTTGCTTTTCAGAGTCACAGTGACTTTTTAGAAAAACCTCCTTGGCTGAGAATCAGGTGTTTAATCTCCCACATTCTGCGAGGCAAGGTGAAGCTATCTTAATAACTGATGTCATCTCCTGCTTCATACAAGCTATCACCCTGGGTATCAGCACAAATGGGGAGAAGATGTAAATGAGACAAAAGGACCAGGGAACTACTAGGGCATCTACAAGTCCCTCAATCTGGCATAGTAGTGGGTAATCTTTTGATTCAGACATGAAGCCATCAGATCTATGTATGTTTCTGATTTCTCCTGGATTAAGAGTCTGACAATTGAGGAAGTTTTTGTTCACCCTGAGAATATGAATTGCCAAAACTGTGCAATGATTGCATTCTACCCAAGTTAGAATGCAGGATATCTAACTCATTTCTAAGTGTTCTAGCAAAATAATTGATAACCTTAGCTCCTAAGGAGTGCAAACTCCTTGCACTCTTCAACTCCTTGCACTCCCAGAGAGTGCCCAATTCTGTAGTGATGTTTATCCAAGAAAGATAATGAAAGAATGCTCTTTGAAACAAAGATTGATGGGTTAACCACCAAGAGAGAGATTGTGATCCTGGAAAATCTTTTGTGACAGATGAGTGTAGTCACTGTTCCTCTTCTTCAGTATGTTCAGCTGAAGGGGGCATAAATGAAATCTTGAAAAAGGAATGACATCTGAAGCAGTCACCATCAAACCCCCTACTTTCATGCATTGAGTCTGAGGAGTCAAGGAACCTTTTGGAACATATTCTAACCATGTCTGTGGAGAAAGTGAAAAGGTTCCTTGGTGTGTACCTGTGCCAAATATAAGGAGGGAGCCTGGACCAAAATGTCATCCAAATAAGGAGCTACCATAATTTCCTACACTTTAACCAGAGCTAGGAGAGCTCCCAGTACCTTTGTAAAGATTCTGAGAGTCATAATAAAACCAAAGGGTTGAGCTACAAACTGGAAGTGTTTGTCCAAATAGGCAAACCTGAGAAACTTGAAATGATCCTTGTGGATAGGAATGTGAAGATATGCATTTTTTTTTTAAATCTATTATTGTCATGTACTGTACCTGTTGGGCTAACGGTAGAAAGGTTCAAATTGTCTCTACCTTGAAGGAAGAGACTCTCAAAAACTTGTTCAATGTTTTCAGATCCAAAATGGAGCCAAATGATCCCTCCTTTTTTAGAATTATGATTTGAATAAAAACCTTGATGATTTTTGCATTCTGGAACAATAACTTTAATATGTTTCAAATCCAGAATACACTGGAAAAAGGCACTTCTTCGAGGAGGCCTGGGCAAAAAGCTTATTCTGTAGCCTTGAGAAAATATGATTATTACCCAAGGATCTTGCACTGACTTCTATCAAGCCTTCTGAAAAAAGACTCCATCAGTCCCCTACCAGAAATACATCTGGTTCTGGGGCTGCACCTTCATGTAGATTTTGAAGAAGTGGCAGACTTTTGTCTTGTTTAGTCTTGTTTTAGGAATTTCCAGGCTTCCACATGGTCTTGGAAGATTCCGATTTTTTAGAAAAAAACAACCAGCAGATATGTTCTATACATTGGATCTCTTATTGTGCTGTAAATAGACACCCTTACCACCAGTCACTGTAGCAATAATTGCATCCAATTCTAGACCAAATAGAATCTTACCCTAAAATGGGAGAGATGGAAGTCTGCCTTTTGAAATCATATCCCAAAGCCCTTCTATGATAAGCCTCTAACTTCTGGTTAATTGGATCTCTGATGGTAGTGCTATCCTCCAAGGGAATATTAGTTTCCTTAGCTAGATTGAAAATAGCCCCATTTAAGTTAGGGATAGTCTCCCAAAGCTCTACATTGGTGGTAATGACCGGAAACATTGTCTTGAATTTTGAAGAAAGCAGAAAATAAATGCCTGCTTTATTCTGTTCCTTGGATATTAATTTAAAGACCACTTTTGGAACAGGAAGACACTCAGCAGACTTTTTAGGAGTCTTAAAAAGCAAGTGTAGTCAATTGTCTTCCCCTCAGACACAATAAGTTCTTGAACATCTAGTGTCTTCCAAACCTAGCTTAACAAGTAAATGTTCCATCCTAGAAATAAAGGAGTCATAGGGGCCTATTTAACAAATGTCTTGCGGACCTGATCCGGCAGTGCGGATCAGGTCCACAAGACATTGTTGAATGCGGAAAGCAATACGCTCTCCGTATTCAGCATTGCACCAGCAGCTCACAAGAGCTAATGGTGCAACACCGCCCCTTGCAGACTCGCGGCCAATGGGCCACCAGTAGGGGGGTGTCAATCAACCCGATCATACTCGATCGGGTTGAATTCCGGCAATTCCTGTCCGCCTGCTCAGAGCAGACGGACAGGGTTATGGAGCAGCGGTCTTTGTGACCACTGCTCCATAACTTGTGTTTCTGGCGAGTCTGAAGACTCGCCAGAAACACGGGCCATCAAGCTCCGTTCGGAGCTTGATAGATAGGCCCCAGTGTCTGAAGCTTGAAAATAGATTCCGGATCATCGGATAAAACCTCTCCTTCAGAGGAGATATAAGATTTGTCTGTATCTTAGTCTTTCAATACATATGATTCTTTCTTGCCCCTGTGTGATACACTAGGAGGGTTCTGCTGTACTGTCAGCTTGTTCTCAGGAACCAAACGCTTACACTTACTTGGTGAAGGCATAGAAGCCAACACTTAAGTTATAGTAGAGTGTAGGTATTCCTTAAAGGGACATTGTACACTAGAATTTTCTTTGCATAAATGTTTAGTAGTTGATCCATATATATAGCTCATCTGAAAGTGTTTTGTAACAATGTAAAGTTTTGCTTATTTTTTAATAATATTGTGATGATTTTCAGACTCCTAACCAAGCCCTGCAGTGTCAGATGTATACATGCGTTTACAGACTCCTGCTGAATCCTGTTTGTGTAATCTGTCTTTTCATATGCATGGAAGGGGAAGGGGGAGTGTCTACTCTTCTTGTTTTCCCAGCCCCTTTCAGTGGGTGTCCCAGCCTAACCCCATCAACAATGCTAAACTGGGAGCTTCTAAGTAAGTTTTTAAAAGGTTTAATACTGGGTTTTTAGATCAGTATCTGTGCATATTTTTCTTTATATTAGTGTCTTTATATGCAGTTATATGAAAATTGGTGTATACTGTCCCTTTAAACCCATGAGAGAAATTACCTAACTTAGAAGTGTGCAAGGGAGTAGGACATTTTTCCTGAGAGAGAGAATAACAGGGGAACACTGACCAGAATTAGCAATATGATCCAGGCATGAAAAGCATAATTGGGCAGGTGGACACACATATACAAATTAGCAAACACACATTTCTTTGTAGGAAAACAGATATCCCAGCACTCCGTAGGTAAAAGTAAAAGCCCTTTATTAGAAACATTAAAAGCACAATAGGCAGCGATGGTAGCCAATTAAAAACAAAGGGACAAGAAGGGAAACCAAGGTATATCAGACACGTTTCATACAAGGGCACTCGTTCACTACTTTCTTTGTAGTAGGTAAGTTTTCCTTAAAACCCCCCTCTGAAGGGTCACATTGCAAAACAGCAAAAGGAACAGTTTAGTCTGCTCCATGAGAAATAACAGGCACACAATAGTAAGGAGAGACACACATAGACCAACTATAGAGTCTTAATAGATACAAAGGGGCCTATTTATTAAAGGTCTTGCGGACCTGATCTGACATTGCGGATCAGGTCCGCAAGACCTTGCTGAATGCGGAGAGCAATACGCTCCCCATATTCAGCATTGCACCAGCAGCTCACAAGAGCTGCTGGTGCAATGCCTTGCCCCCTGCTGACTCGCGGCCAATCGGCCACCAGCAGGGAGGTGTCAATCAACCCGATTGTACTCGATCGGGTTGATTTCCGGCGATTCCTGTCCACCTCATCAGAGCAGGCGGACAGATTATGGAGCAGCGGTCTTTAGACCGCTGCTTCATAACTGTTGTTTCTGGTGAGTCTGAAGACTCGCCAGAAACACGGGCCCACAAGCTCCTTACGGAGCTTGATAAATGGGCCCCATAGTATAGCCACAGATAAAAGGTTTAACAATAACTTAGACAATAATAGTGAAAATTATGGTAAAATGTATACACTAGGAAGCTTCCTGCAAGTCTTGAATACCCTGCAACTCACATGGAGATCTCTCCCCTGGTGCAGCCTGACTCAGATTAAGGCAACAAGAACAGAGTAAATGCAATAATAAAAGTCCTTGATAGATGCTGTGTTTTATTCTCACCTCTCCTGATATAAAGCAAACCACTCTGTGACTGTTCTGAGAGAGGGCAGGAGCATCGATCTGGTGCTAATAAGTTAACTGTTAAACGACAGGAGCGCTAGTGCTGACACATTATGATAAAAGTTGTAACAATTATGTTACAAATAGCATAAAATACTGAAAAGGTATCCCCCATGTATAACAGAAGAAGAAAAAAAAGACTGAGCCTTGCAATAACTTAAACAAGGGGCCACTAAGGGGCCAATTTATCAAAGTGCGAGCGGACATGATACAATGTAGCATATCATGTTCGCCGCACATCGATAAATGCCGACAGCATATGCTGTCGGCATCTATCATTGCACAAGCAGTTGTGGTGAACTGCTTGTGCAATGCCGTCACCTGCAGATTTGCGACCAATCGGCCGCTAGCAGGAGGTGTTAATTAACCAGATCGTATAAGATCAGGCGGATTGCAGACCGCAGCCTCAGAGGCAGCAGACCGGTTATGGAGCAGTGGTCTTAAAACAGCTGCTTCATAACTGCTGTTTCTGGCAAGCCTGAAGGTCTTGCGCAGAAACAGGGGCATGATACAATGTAGCGTATCATGTCCGCCGCACATTGATAAATGCTGACAGCATATGCTGTCGGCATCTATCATTGCACAAGCAGTTCTGGTGAACTGCTTGTGCAATGCCGCCCCCTGCAGATTCGCGGCCGGGGTTGTCAATCAGCCAAATCGTATTAGCTATGCTCTAAATATGAAAATGTACCTACTAATAGCCTGTGGGTTGTGTGAGTGCAGCTGTGTACTTAACTTGCAGCACCCATTCTACCATGCTTATCTAGCTTCAGTATACATGAGTCCAGAAGAGTAGTCCATCCTGGATTGATGAAACTGACCCAATTCTGAGTCAGGAGTACACTGACAAAGGCCAACAGGAGGAGGCTGAGAGATAAATCCCAACAACACTTGTGGCAGGCTACTGGCAAACTCCTAAAAGGACAATTACTCCCACTTCCTATTGCACTCCTTTACACCACTCTGTCCTTGCCCCGGATCTGTGAGGGGGATAATGGGTCTCACATTGGTCTGAAAAGCACTATCAACAAAGAATCTGAAGCACTTCAAATTTTTACCTTTTCCCATGGAGGCAAAAAATAAGACTGAGGTGATCAGTGAAAAAGGATTGATTAAAAGATCTTGGTATGTTGGTAATTGTTGCCTCCTCCTAATGGAATGGAGTTCAATCCCACATGTAATGGCTCAAGAACTCTCACCACCTTATGAAAGAAAAATTACTACAAGTGGAACGCTGATGATAGCACAGGCCGCAATATCAATATCTCCTGGCCTCACTAAAATTAACAAATTTTATACATGTCTATATATTTGTATTTATGTGTTTATATGTGTCAGTATTAGACATTTGCACAGATCTTACTTTCCCGCACTTTAACAAGAAGCTCCAAAAATAGCTGTTTTTCAGCATTAATGACCTCATGAAAACTATGAAGTAAATATGTATGTGCACACATACATACATATACACACACATGTATATATATATATATATATATATATATATATATATATATATATATATATATATATATATATATAAATATATATATATATATATACAAATATAGAAATGTATATATACTGTATACTTTTGAATCCTTCTCAGTCAAATACCTTGAAACATTAGTTTTTTAATACACGAAAATGTTATTTTTAAATATATATTTTTGAATATATCTGCATATACAATATATAAAGGGGGTAGGTGTAAATCATCTACCAGAGGCAAAAGCTGAGGATGGGCATCGAAAAGTCAGGCTTTTGAATAAGGATACCGGCATCAGTGCAGATTAATCCAGCCCTACAGGGGTGAGTTTCTCCAGTTTGGGGAAAACCTTTGAATTTTTCAGATTGAACCTTGTAAGCAAATATTGCTCTTGAATCATTCCACTAACTGAAGATTTAAACAACTTTTATATTGTTTGCACTTGGTTTGCAGAACAAACCCAGCAATTAGGAGCCCTTGGGATAATATACAATTGACTCTTTAGTGCACTGGAGTTTTACCTGTTCTGCTTGCAAGAAAATGCCAGACTGTCGGTGTGATAGGTGTGTGTATATATATTATATATATATATATATATATATATATATATATATATGATACGGGTAAAGTAAGAAATCTGGGTAAAATGGACATTACCCAAGCGGCTGTGAGTAAAACCCAATGTGCTGTAATTCCCCCATCTATACTGTTTCTTTTGCCTCTGCCTGGGGGTTCAAGGAAGGTGCCCTGCTGATCCTTTGGCATCCACCTCAAGTGATCCTTTGGAAATTAGGTTTTCCCCCTCTTAAACCACCCAGACAAAGGCTAAAAAGATAGTTAAGAAAGAGGAATTACAGTGCATGATATATATGTTTGATGCAGTGACAACACTCTGAGGGGATTTATGATCATACATCGGGCTTTACCCACAGCCCCTTGGGTAATGTCTATTTTATCTGACATACGATATCACTGGGAGGTCTATCAAAAGAAGCATACTTCCTTTCTATAGTAATGGGGTTATATCTTAGAAAACACTACTTCTGTGTATGTAACTATAGAGATATTATATATGGAATGAGAACACAGCTTCTCCCACTATCTCGGCCGCCGACAGTGGGACTAGAACAAACTATACAAACTAGTGAGTAAGTAACATAAGTGTGATAGGGCGTGATGGGGACATCAGGAATCCCTAAAATAAAACAAGGATAGGAACGCAAACATTTTCTTTTTATATCCCTATGAACTCATTCTCACTTTCAAAAAGTTTAGAATATATCTCCTGTAGTATCACAGAGCACAGCACACAGCTTAACATTCATATAAAATAACAACAAAAAAAAGGAAAAAATACCCTCCTACTAATATAACATTTGGCTATATGGATATGTCCAGAACTTGACGCTGTCACTAATCTGGATCATTTAAGGACACATTAAATATCTGTAGTGTAAGACACGTTCCTGTGTGTTAATAGAAAGTCTCTCAAATATAGGAACAATGGGGTCGATTTAACAAGCTGTCAATCAGCCCCAAATGCAGCAGTTTCCGTGCAAGCCTTTAGGATCGCCAGAAACAGCAGTTAAGAAGCCGCGGTCTTAAGACCGCCGCTCCTTAACTCATCCACTGCCTCTAAAGATGCGGACATCAATCTGCCCGATCGTATACGATTAGGTTGAGTGATACCCCCTGCAAGCAGCCGATTGGCAGTGAATCTGCAAGGGGCGACATTGCACAAGCAGTTCACCAGAACTGCTTGTGCAATGTTAAAAGCCAACAGCGTATGCTGTTGGCATTCAGCAATGTCTGTCGGACAGACATACACTTGATAAATCAGCCCCAATGTTTGCAGAGTCTGAGAGATAATGCAATGGGAAGGAGAACTTTACCTAAGTAAACCAACATGGTCTTTAGTTAGCACATCCTAGGTAAATATATGAACAGTTAGACCAATTTTAGCCCACTCCATGTCGCCAGCTCAGTGCAGTCTGGTTCGCAGCTCTAGAAGTGTATGACCTCATCACCTGCAGTGTTGCTAAGATTTCCGAGTCATAGGGAATAAATCCAATGTCATCATCACCTAGATGTGTCACGCATGATCGTGTCAACATATAAGGGGATTCCATCCTCAAGGAGCTGTTTCCAGTGTGAGTCCCCTTGTTTAGCCCTATCGCCGCAACCTGGGTTAGTTTGAGCTGCGTATGGGGTGGATATTAATGGAATCCCATATGTACTGCTATTGGCTGTTATTCTGATGCGCAGTCGGGCCATCATTATAGGAATCCTGTTCCATTACTGACTCGGGACCCCTATCTCCCGGTGCTGAATAGCTATGTTGTGGTATGGGTTGGTGTTCTACAGTTCCGGTATCATCACATATTGCATTAATGTGGTCAGCCATATTAGCCTCCACAGGTGGGGGGCCGAAGGCCTCTGTCAACGTTGATAGAAAATTAGCGTGGTAGACATCTAGCTCTTGACTATTAGTATTAAATTAAGATCCTCTCCATCGTTAGGGTGAAGTAGTGAAGTAGTAGTAGCATCCGCTATGCATTAACTAAGTCTCTTGGGGGGGGATATGCGGCGGCCCCGGCTCCACGAACTGACCCTTACTTCAAGAAAACAACAGTCGCGTGGCCTAGTTGAAGAGCATAGGCACGGTTGATTAGACTTGTAGTTATCTTCCAAATACTTCATTATCTGATTTGTTATAGAGACTTGAGGATGGAGTAGTATGAAATATGTAGTGGTCTCACAAGAAAATAGTAAAATAACTAAAGAAAATCAAATTGGAGCCAGGAGCTTCTTCAAGACACAACCTGCCGCTTCAGCTGTAGGCTCCGCCCCCTCCTTTAGTCCAGACACAAAATAATGCGGGTTGAAAATTCAATAGCGTGCTTCAATACCGCATGCACTGACGTGTGTGTTTTCAGTCTCTACTTGTTTTCAGCCTATACTTTTCTTTAATAAAACAGCAGCATAGTCTAAGAAAATGTATACTGTTAATAAACAATTGCAATGGGTCTGTCTATGTTCTTATTATTGGTGTTGGATGATCCGGCAAAACAGTTAATCTGGAACAGCTCCATAACCAAGGATGCCGGAAAAATTGTGGTTTACTTGTAGTATATTTATTAACCTCCAATCTAAAATAGATTACTATGGACCCCAATTCATTCACTCACACATCCACACTATAATCAAGCATCATAGACAACCCCCAAGGTGTCCCAAGGTCAAGCACAATTTGATATGTGTTTTGGGACTCTGCCCTTTTTGATCAATTCATTTTTGATATATTGATTTTGATCTATTTTAGATAGGAGGTTAATAAATATACTATTTATCCAAATGGGGTTGGGAATCTGGGATCAGTACTTATTGAAGTTGCAGTGCTGTCATGGTTTATAATATTATTTTAGCATTTAAAGTTCATTAATGTTCAGGATAGGTGGGGATATAATAGGCAAAAAAAGCCATTTTAAAAGAGAAAATAAAGTAATATGGATAATTGGGAACACATTAAACCCCTAAAACCCCTTTAGGCAAATTTGCAGGTGACATTTGGCATGGGTAGCAGTATATTTCACTAATAGAATATTTAATCACCTGGGTTGGGTATCAACAACAGCTGCTCTAAAGTGAAATTTATTTTTTGAGACTGATAAGTATAATTTGGTTTAGATTGTAGTGGACAGCAAGTTGGGAACATAATTCCTTTACCCAGGCAACACCATATATTGTGCCGGCACTGACTCTATAACTCTCTTTTTCCTCTTTATGTGAGCATATGTCAAGTGTTTGGAGCATACTCATATATGTATCTATACCAGGTATATACTCATATCAAATGGTACAAAAGCACACCGTTGACTATGTTTTAACCCATTTTCTTGTGTTAAACACCTAGTAAAAGAATGGAATAAAACAAAGAATTTTACTTTTACAGAATGCCCTTTAACTTATCTGAATTAATATATAAGGGCTGTTAATACCACTTACTGTACAACTAGAATTATTTCAGGTACAATTCCCCAAATCCAGAATTCCAAAATACAAACAAATTTTGCTATGCAAACTTTAATTTCTATTTAAAAAATTTTTTTTTTTAAATAAATGTTTCTCCTCCTGTAAGTTTTGTGTTCTAAAGTACAAATAATAGTCTAAATTTATTTAAAACAACAAATATTACCTTTCTGATTACAGTACTGTACTATCTGTCTGAGGGTACTATGTATACAAAGTTTTAAACATGATATAAAACTACATTTAGGTTGCATGTTTAAGATGTATTATGACATAATAATTATTTCCTAAATGACATAAGATTTTGTTGTTTACGCTTTATGAAAGTGCAAATTCTGTTGGCATTTATCATTGCACAAGCAGTTCTGGTGAACTGCTTGTGCAATGCCGCCCCTTGCAGATTCCCGTCCAATTGGCCGCTAGCAGGGGGTGTCAATCAACCCAATCGTAGGCGCTGCTTCTTCACTCCTGTTTCCGGCGAGCTAAAGGCTTACGCGGAAACAGAGGCATTAGGGGCTGTACGGGGCATGATAAATCAGCCCCTTGGTCCCATTCCCTCTCCAAACTGTCCCATTTTACAGATATAAATACTCCAAAATCCAAACCTTTTCCCGATCCAAACAGTTTGAATAAAGGTTTTTCGACCTGTACCATGAATCATTGTTTGATACATTTAGATCACTCTTGGTAGCCAAACCAAAAGCACTGAGAAGTCACATGAACGTTTCTTTTTAAATTGTAATCCCTTTTAAAATACCTCATTCAAGATGCAAAATAAATTGTATTTCATTTTCCTTTTAGATTTCACCAGTATGATGTTCATATGTTTACCAAGTGAGTCATACAAATGTTATTGATATTTTCTGGACAGAGATAACCATTGTACAAGCAGTATTTTAATTGTATTGAGATGGCCACAGTATGGCAGATTTATTATATTGTTGTGGCTTCTGTTCCAGACCACAGTAATGCTTTTCATTTATAAATCATCCCTTCATTGGCTTATTTATAGCTAAATGGATGAAGTGACCAGGGGATTGGCTTCGTCAGGAATACGATTAATGGTTTGGCAGAGCAGGATCATTTGTTGGTTACATACAGTAGGATAAACAATTGCAAAAATAAAATGTTTTATGTGATTATATACAGTAATTTATTGTTGCATTATTTATCATATATAACTATGTTTCTAATTGATATAAAAGGGGTTAAACACATTTTTTAAGTCAGCTCAAGATCAGCAATGCACTGCTGGGAGATAGCTAGTGATTGGTGGCTATGCACAATTGCCTCTTGTAATTGGCTCACCAGATGTATTCATCTAGCTCTCAGTAGTGCATTGATGATCTGGAGCTGTCTTTAAAGGTATAGAAAGGTAAACATTGAAATGGGCATAGGTGAATTTTTATTTGAAATATATGCTGACAGCATACGCTCTCGGTATTTATCATTGCACCAACAGTTCTTGTGAACTGCTGGTGCAATGCCACCCCCTGCAGATTTGCGGGCAATCGTCCGCTAGAAGGGGGTGTCAATCAACCCGATCGTATTCGATCGGTTTGTTTTCTGTCTCCCGCCTCAGAGCAGGCGGACACACGGGGCACCAAGCTCTGTACAAAGCTTGATAAATATGCCCCATGGTGTTTGATTCCTGATCCATAAATCGCAGATAGCATATGTGCATATGCCATTGAAACAGTAATAACTTTTACTAGAAGCATTTTTGCTAATGGAAGTGTATTGCAAACATGCTTCTATATAGCACTGAAGTGCTCCCATCTTCCTTTTAGCATTTTCCCCTTTGCAGACGTAAAAGACATAGGGGTTCATTACAATCCTTTAGAAAAGCTTAAAGACTAATGGTAAATTATGTAGACAAATCATTAGATAGACTTCGCTAAAAGATTGTGATTGATTCCATAGGGATATACAACCAGCAGTGCCATTAATGCAATCCTCTAACACTCTTGTTGCATGTCTATGCACCTTTAATATGAGTCATTTAACATAAATTATATAACTGTGTTCCTGTAATTCTGTTCTTTTTGCTGCCCTTGAGGGCTACATTTGGTCACCTGGGAATACCTGTTAGGTCAGAGGAATACATCTGTACTGCGACTTTACATCATAATGCAAGAATTCATTTAAATGTGATTTTGACATCTTGACAAAATATATGGTATAACCTTTTAGAGCTGTGAGGCAATGTGACACAGTATTTGAAGTATGTTCTCCATATCATTTATAATAATATTTGTTATATCAGTATATCAGTAATACAGTGTAAATGGTGATTTTAATTGAAATTGTTATGCAAGACAGTTAATCTTTCCAGGGCTCAGTATATTATTATTATTATAATTTATTTGTAAAGCGCAACAAATGTCCATAGCTCTGGGTACAGTTAGGGTACATTATTAACATCCCCAGTGGCAGTCCTACTTATGTGATACGTATATCCCGCAGATTTTGCAGGATTGTCACAGGGTAGGAGTTCTGGCTGTTGTACCTCTTGTGGCTCTTACCGTCAGGGCAAAGGTCCCTGTTTATAGTGACTGCCCCAACTCTTCCCATGGCAGGCCTGAATCCTCTCACCCCTGTACATGAAACCCCCAACCCTGCCCACGGTATATACACAGCCCCAACCCTTCCTGTTACAGCTCTAGGATTTTTAGTATAATAAATCCGCCACTGAACCTGGACTGGATACCTGTCCTATATCACTGTAAAACTCACAACCCTGGATACTCACAGACAGCTGTACAGCTCAAAGCCACTCGGGGCAGCTAACCCCTGACCAGCCTGGGTGCAGTCCATTAACGTGATTTGTATGTGTCTAGGGAAATTGCAAAGGCCTGTGTCATCCTTATTGTTTTTTAGTTAGTTTGATTGAAAGCATGCATTGGGGCATATCTATCAAGTTCCGGATGGAGCTTGATGCCCCGTGTTTCTGGCGAGCCTGCAGGCTCGCCAGAAACACCAGTTATGAAGCAGCGGTCTAAAGATAACCTGTCCGCCTGCTCTGAGCAGGTGGACAGACATCGCCGAAATTGAACCCGATCAAGTACGATCGGGTTGATTGACAACCCCCTGCTGGCGGCCAATCTGCAGGGGGGCGGCGTTGCACCAGCAGCTCTTGTGAGCTGCTGGTGCAATGCTGAATACGGAGAGCGTATTGCTCTCCGTATTCAGCGAGGTCTGGCGGACCTGATCCTCACTGTCAGATCAGGTCCGCCAGACCTTGATAAATAGAGGCCATTGTGTGACTGTAGGTAGGGACCCAGGAGGGAAGAGACTGTCCTTGGTGCTTCCCAGGCTTAAACCGCTTAGCAAAATGCAACTAACTCTTCTATGTTTGCATTTAGTCTCAATGTGCGCTTGCAAGAGAGTACCAGCCTGTCTGTGTGATGTGATAATGATTTTGTTTTGCAATTTTCCTTATGGGTTTTGTAATCAGGCTGGTCAGGGCTTAATCCAGTCCAGTTTGAGAGTGGAGTCCATTTCCATCTTTTGTGTGTGTATATACTGTATACAGTATATGTGTGTGTGTGTGTGTGTGTGTATATACTGTATACAGTATATGTGTGTGTGTGTGTGTGTGTGTATATACTGTATACAGTATATGTGTGTGTGTGTGTGTGTGTGTATATACTGTATAGAGTATATGTGTGTGTGTGTGTGTGTGTGTATATACTGTATACAGTATATGTGTGTGTGTGTGTGTGTGTGTATATACTGTATACAGTATATGTGTGTGTGTGTGTGTGTGTGTATATACTGTATACAGTATATGTGTGTGTGTGTGTGTGTGTGTGTATATACTGTATACAGTATATGTGTGTGTGTGTGTGTGTGTGTATATACTGTATACAGTATATGTGTGTGTGTGTGTGTGTATATACTGTATACAGTATATGTGTGTGTGTGTGTGTGTGTATATACTGTATACAGTATATGTGTGTGTGTGTGTATATACTGTATACAGTATATGTGTGTGTGTGTGTGTGTGTGTGTATATACTGTATACAGTATATGTGTGTGTGTGTGTGTGTGTGTATATACTGTATACAGTATATGTGTGTGTGTGTGTGTGTGTATATACTGTATACAGTATATGTGTGTGTGTGTGTGTGTGTGTATATACTGTATACAGTATATGTGTGTGTGTGTGTGTGTATATACTGTATACAGTATATGTGTGTGTGTGTGTGTGTGTATATACTGTATACAGTATATGTGTGTGTGTGTGTGTGTGTATATACTGTATACAGTATATGTGTGTGTGTGTATATACTGTATACAGTATATGTGTGTGTGTGTGTATATACTGTATACAGTATATGTGTGTGTGTGTGTGTGTGTGTATATACTGTATACAGTATATGTGTGTGTGTGTGTGTGTGTGTATATACTGTATACAGTATATGTGTGTGTGTGTGTGTGTGTGTGTATATACTGTATACAGTATATGTGTGTGTGTGTGTGTGTGTGTATATACTGTATACAGTATATGTGTGTGTGTGTGTGTGTGTATATACTGTATACAGTATATGTGTGTGTGTGTGTGTGTGTATATACTGTATACAGTATATGTGTGTGTGTGTGTGTGTGTATATACTGTATACAGTATATGTGTGTGTGTGTGTGTATATACTGTATACAGTATATGTGTGTGTGTGTGTGTGTGTGTGTGTGTATATACTGTATACAGTATATGTGTGTGTGTGTGTGTGTATATACTGTATACAGTATATGTGTGTGTGTGTGTGTGTGTGTATATACTGTATACAGTATATGTGTGTGTGTGTGTGTGTGTATATACTGTATACAGTATATGTGTGTGTGTGTGTGTGTATATACTGTATACAGTATATGTGTGTGTGTGTGTGTGTGTGTGTATATACTGTATACAGTATATGTGTGTGTGTGTGTGTGTGTATATACTGTATACAGTATATGTGTGTGTGTGTGTATATACTGTATACAGTATATGTGTGTGTGTGTGTATATACTGTATACAGTATATGTGTGTGTGTGTGTGTGTGTGTATATACTGTATACAGTATATGTGTGTGTGTGTGTGTGTGTGTATATACTGTATACAGTATATGTGTGTGTGTGTGTGTGTGTGTATACTGTATACAGTATATGTGTGTGTGTGTGTGTGTGTGTGTGTGTGTATATACTGTATACAGTATATGTGT